>NC_057795.1:363858161-363984346 GCF_018294505.1 Triticum aestivum
ACAAACTTGCCCTGTGCCCTCTGACGTTCCGGTAGGTCAGCCGCCCTATATCTTTGACTTGAACACACACAATTTCGATGGCTCACTTTTTCGATCTCGCACCCACCCACTTGATCCTCTCTTCGACCCTATCGATATCTATGACCCCCCTCTCTTCTCGTGGATCATCCCCTCTATAGTGGCGGCTCCAGGAATTTGCAACCGGGTATTCATGTGTACTCATTTTGCCAAAATCATTGCTGTTTTTTGAAAATTGTCACTCTTTTCCCAAAATCAACACTGTTTTGTAAAAATCATGGGTATTCACACGAAGACCCATTAGTAGTGGATCTAGCCCAATGGGTCAGGGTGGGCAAACAATAGAACTGTTCATAAAAAATATTTTTTTCTCAATATTCTTTACGTTTTTTCCTATGCTATAAAGCTATTTAAAAAATCTTAGGGTGGGCCGTGGCCCACCCTGTCCACCCTCTACTTCCGCCACTGAGACCCAAGAGTACCCCTAGTGCCGCCCCTGCCCCTCTATATATGATATGGATAGGCCTCTATTTCACGCACATTGCATGCAAAATTTTGTTTGAGATGTTATCGACACATATTCCCACAAATACATGCACGAAATCACACCCCAAACAAAAAACACTCACGAACGCACACGCCATCTATCTAGGTTTGTATCTCTCTCAGACACTCCC
Organism: Triticum aestivum; assembly: GCF_018294505.1. Taxonomy (NCBI): domain Eukaryota; kingdom Viridiplantae; phylum Streptophyta; class Magnoliopsida; order Poales; family Poaceae; genus Triticum; species Triticum aestivum. The sequence goes on from NC_057795.1 coordinate 363,858,857, forward strand.
ACGTAGGTGGGGGATGTGCATGAAGAGAAGAGGTGCACGCACGGCGCACATACTCTCTTCTCTTTCCCAACCACACCCGCGTGGGTACATGGTGGAGCTCATTTCTATACGAAAAGGCAGCCCACGTGGTAATTTGACACGTGTACTGGTTGTCCACTTGATGGAGGATCGTCTACCATGGGTGAACAAACAAATTGCGACTTGACACATTATGTTAAAAAAGAGGCAAACCATGTGGGGCCTACCTTAGAGGCAAGGGTCTATCCACTAGAGTACTTTTGATGTGTCCCGTCAACTCGCAAAACGAGGAGAAGCTTGCTTAGTACGCCATCTCCCCCACCCACGGGCGCGGTGGCTCGTAGGATGAGGTGAAGCTTGCTTACTAGTATGCCTTACGCCCGCTCCCTCGCCCACGCGCACGGTGGCTCGCAGGATGAGGAGAAAATTTTACTACTCCCTCCGTTTACTCCTCTTCCCTACCTTGGTTAGAGAGATTATCATATTGTTTGGAATATATGTCCTTTAGTACTCCCTCCATTTACTTATACAAGGCCACTATAAAAAATACATTTTGCATATAGATGTATATAGACGTATTTTAGAGTGTAGATTCACTCATTTTGCTCCGTATGTAGTCCATATTGAAACAGACGTAATAGTACGCACTCTCTCTCGCCCCTTGCACATGTGGTGGACGTGCAACAATTCATTCGGTCTTATATAGCCATAATGATATATACTGCAGTACCATTATTGCTCGACTTCCCGAAGAGGCGAAGAGCCAATCACAAGGTTAATATTTTGGAGATGCCAAGCGCAAGGTTTATAGGAGAAAGAGTAGTAGGTGCCGCATCATTTATAAATAAAGTTTTTTTTCTTCAGTGGCACATATGCAATATAAATAGGTTCATAGGGAGAGAAAACGAAACCGCTCCACTATAGATAGATGGAAGCTTCATAGCATTGTACAAATTTATCTCGCTGATAAATTACAGTACGCACTATACTAGCACTATGTAAAGAGTGTCGCACGGTGTCCAGAAAATATGGTGATAGTGTGAGGTGGGCCATGGAATCACTGAGCCTGTGTGTTTTCACTACTCTCGCACTCCTTCGCTGTAAGAATGGAGAAAATTGTAATCTAGTAGTACCTCCTTTCGCCGAAAGCGTGGGACATCCAGTAGTCCTACCACCTCAATAATAATGACCACTGAACCATCAAATAACATAGACCCAACAGTAAGTTGGACGGACGAAGCAACCATCACTCTTGAATCCGCTTCTCCCTTCAACGCAGGCGCCAGTGAGAGGTCGCGTCCGCTCTGCCCAGGCATGAATGCGGCACCGATTCTTTGGAGCGCTGCTGACCATTTTGTGCGGGAAGCGCGTGCCAGTGATGGAGGGGCTTTGGATGTGCCAGGCTGGTCAGGAGCGGGCGTGGAAGCTGTCCGCCTGTCCCGACCGGACGCCTGGAAATGAGAGCATGCACCGACTCTCACAGCTAAATCATACACTACACACCATCTCTCTATACGAGTAGGTCGATGTGTCGCTCTCTCTAACACACACACGCACACGCACACACAGGTTCATAGAATAGGAAATATCGTGCGAGTGTGAAGCCACAGGAAGTGAGATATAAATGGAGTACGTACAAGAAGAGAAGAGGTGACGAATATACAAATGAAGTGCGTACAAGAAGAGAAGAGGTGAAAAATATTCCATCAAACCTGGACTGAGGAGTAGTACTCCCTCCGTCTAGGTGTTAAGTCATCTTATGAATAAGGATCGACGTTGTTACTAAGAGCATAAGTTTTGCATTGATTTCAAAGCCTTCTCACAACTTTGTCTTCAGCTCCCCTACAATTTTATTTGTTCAGCTATTAACTTTGATTAAAAAAATGGTGTGGACTAAAAACCCGGATGGACGTAGTAGCCCTCCATTTTTATTTACCTCGCATATTAGATTTGACTGAAGTCCAACTTTGTAAAGTTTAACCAAGTTTAGGCCGAACTCAACAAACCATAATTATTGAGAGAGGGCAAACTGTACATACTCTCAAACCTTTCTGATAATTGAAATTAACATTCTTTATTTGTACACACTCTCACATGTTTCCAATAATTTGGCGCGTGTGTGGTTGTTCACTTAAGGGAGGCTAGTGTACCGCACGTGACAGACATGAAGTGCAACCAGGACGCATGGATCGTTAGTTCATCGGAAGTACCAGTAGTTTTCTTCACTGGTACGTTAAATAAAGGGAAAACGCTTCAAAACACTCGGATGATTTGTTGTCTTCTTCAGCCACTTCCGGCATCGTCCGATCCCATGCAATCATGTGGCGGAGCGCTCCTGTGTCCCCGGCCTGAAGGTCCCCCACGTGACGGTAGCTCATGCATACTAACATCTAGCCACGTGGGTGGAGTCAAAAGCATCAAACGAGGATTGCAGAACACCTCTTCTATACGTTCATTATGGGGTGCTGGTTGCATTTAGTACTAGCAAGCTCGATTAGTACAGCTTGCAGACAAGCTCCGTGCCACTTGTGTTCCATGCCGACGTGCCTCTACTGGTTGCATTTGCAGAACACCATCGTTGCCAGTTTGATGCGCCCGATGACAACCACTCGTCCTTTCCTCTCATATCACATACCGCTCATCTTAGCGTCTTTGACGACGCCAACACCAGGTCGCAGCGATCGCCGAAGCATGACATCGTAGCATCACAAGAGAAGTTGGGCCGCCGTCACGGCACACCGCCGTCGTCGACGTAGCACTCGAAGCACGCCGTCGAAGCAGCTGGACCGTCGTGGCAGTGTTGCCGTTGCAACGTCATCGAAGAAGCCAGGCCATTACTGCAGTGTTGCCGCGGTCCTCGAAGTACGGCATCGCAGGATTGTCGTGATAGTTAGAAGCACGCCATCACCGCATCATCGAAGCAGCCAGGCCTTTGTTGCAGTTTTGCCGCTGTCATCAAAGCACGATGTTGCAGGATTGCCGTGATCGTCATGCCATCCCTACAGCTGTCGAAGCACAACACTACATCACCATCGAAGCAGCCGGCCTGCCATTGCAGCATCGACGCGGCCGACAAAGCACACCAAGACCGTTTGAAGCACGCCGGTTGCCGTGGCCATCAAACTATGTCGCCCAACATCGTTGAAGCAATCAAGCCATCGTCAGAACAACAATGCTCGCACTCGTCTTGGCTTGCATCGCCTGTGGCCACGTAAGCAGCAACCACTAGTCTTTGTCAGAGCTCATGTCACTGCAGCAACAGCTGTCATCCGACTTCCAAAGATGCACCTTGCTGCCGTACACTTGCTAGAAGAGCCCATGAAGACCACTTTTGGTACTATGCCATTGCCACTACAAGTCGGCGACGTGTATGGCTGGAAGTTGCCACGCCTCAATGCAAGAAGTTGCCATCTGGCAAAATTCTAGTCGCCGTCGTCTAGCTTTGCAGGTGGGGCATAAGTGCTTCAAGGCCCTCCGTTACTGCTACAAGCACTCGGTGCATAGCACGTTGTTGCAGGGACAACGCTTCCAACGACTGATGATGCAGGTGGACGGTGGTGTTGCATTGCGGCATGGGAGGCCATGGAGGGTTGCTTCTATGGAGGCTAGTTGAGCGGGGATGTGCGACGTGATGAACTTGGCGAGCCGCTGACGGTGGTCAGATGGTGTCGTTAGGATGATGTTGTGAGGATGGGGATGCAAACACGTGCATGCAACCATGAGGTTTGGAAAGAGTGGGGTTTCCATCAAAATATCTAACGGCCCCGGGCAGGCCAATCGGGCGGCTGGTGAGGCAGCCGATCCCACGCGGGGATCAGCCGACTTACGCCTAGCAGTGGCCTAAATAAAGATTTCCGTTTCGTACTTACACAATTTAAAACGATTGTTATGGAGAGAATAAGGAAACCACTCCACTATATATTAGTAGTATACACGAGTACTATATGGACGCAACTTCATTGACTTAGTGCACCTGCCTTTGGGTTTATGACAGGTGGGCCCAAAATGTGGCTGGCCCACCTGTCATACATCCAAAAGCAGGTGTAGTTAGGGCACCGGAGCTCAGTCCGTACTAAAGTATATATGTAGTACTATATAAGCTGGAGCCTCAGCGCTTGTTCGCTACGGTTTGCACTCTCCACACTCTCGCTGCACTACATATATATACATGATGGAGGCTTAGCGTTCCTTTGCTAGGGTTTGCTATATTCATAGTCTCTCACCCTCTTCACCAGATCTAAACAGGACTACGTTGGACTCTTGTCTCTCTCTCCCCCCTCACATCTGGTGAAGGAGGCGTCCGGCTCCCGTCGCACCAGGAAGGGGAGGAGGTGCAGCATTCACTCTATCGCCTTCGGCGAGGGAGGAAATCCACTCCCGGCTGCGATGTTCTCTTTCACCCAGCGCCTATGTGGGAGGGCTGCCGACCCCTTCTTCCTCGCTGATGTACATAGTGTGGGCAGATCCGGCCTCCCGCCGCACGCCTTGCCACATCCCGACGACCCTAAGGTATAAGTTTCTTTGAAACCGTCATTGCTCTAGCTGCATGCGGATCTAGGTCTTGGTTCAAAGAGGAAATAAGGGTGCGGTGGGGTGGAGCATGAATCTATGACGTGGTTCAATGAGGAAAGGAGGGAGGGAAAGTAGTATAGACTGGCTATCCAGCCGCTTTGTTGGTCGAAAATGGAAAAAGGGGGTAACCTAGTACACACATCTGTAAGGAACCGATCTCTTTGTTGAAAAGGGAAATAAACTGGGGGTCAGGTAGTTTGTGTAGGACTAGATTTGCTGCCCTCACATAGGAAAAAGGTGCAAAGAGAACAAATATGGGAGCAACGCATATATGTTGCTTGGCTACATACTCTGCATCACCCATTTATACGTGTGGACGCACATGGTGCTGGCATGTCCCATGTCCCATACAACTATTTTACTGTTGTTAATCTAAGAATGCCACTGGAAAATTGAAGCAATCCCACTGTTAAAAGTAAATTACATTTTTTTAACAAATATTGTTTTAAGAGAATGTCTCTGTTAATATGAATCAATGCAACCATTTTAGAAATGCTACTATCTTACTTATTTTTCCATCAAGATAAGTTAGATGCTTATTTTTGTCGCCGTTTGTTTCATCCTCCTTTATCGGCCAGTAATTGTTTCCTTTTTTGCCTTTGTTAAAACAGGTATATCTATTCAACTTGTCGCTATTGCGACATTTTGCTTCGCTGCGCAAAACACTTATGTTTTTAGAGTGTTTTGTGCAGTCAACTTGAATGTCACACCGGCAACTTTGCTTAATTTTGGTGGAACTGCACAAAAGGAGATCAAGATTTGTTTCAAGTCTTCCTCGTGAGTTGTTTCAAATCTTGGTCTCATCCACATGATGATGCAATTTGCTTTGAGATGTTGTGCTACTTGTATTGGTACTGTTTTGGATAAATGTTGAATTGGAGCTATTGAACTGCTGTCTTTTACCACTAAGTGAGCAAAAATTGTTCCAACCCAGACATGATGCTTGTTGCTTTCTTACACAAAACTCTGCATCACCCCCTTTATAAGTAGATGGAAGCACATGGTGTTATTGCGCCCACTCTCTCCTGGAACTATTTATTTATTTTGTTAATCTAATGCCGCTGGTAAAATTAAGAAATGCCACTCTTAGAATTAACTATTGAATCTTAGTTCGAAACTGCAACACTTGTTAGGGATCGGTGGGAGTACCATTTCTGTTAGGGATCGGCCGGAGTACATGTTTAAAAAATGTATTGTTGGGATAATGTCTCTGTTAATATATCAGTTACAGTGTTTTACAAGTGGTACTATCCTGCTTTGGAGTTCTTTCTACATGTTTAACCAAGGTATTGTTAAGACAATGTCTCCATTAATATGAATCAGTCACATTGTTTTAGGAATGGTACTTTTCAGCTTTGTCATTTTTAGTCATGTTGAAACAAGACATTGTTAAGATAATGTCACCGTTAATATGAATGAATCACACTGTTTGAGAATTGCTACTCTCCTGCTTTGTTTCCCATTAATATACGGTAGTTGTTTTTTCTTCTAGGAGTATAAGTCATCAATCATTATTTCTTAGTAATTTTTCCCTTATAACTATTGTTGCATACAGGGATATCAAGGGGTTGTTTGGTTCTTGCCTGTGTGAGCCTTGCCAATCGGTTTTATTCCGACTTTGATTTTAGTTGAACTGTACAAAAGGAGCCAATGTCTTTAAGGCAAACTATTGCATTATTGGGCCCAGTTGGTCTGTCCACTTTGCAGAAAGAAGGAATCACTGCTTGCGCTACATTACACAAGGAATGATTGAGAAGATTTACAGAGTATTAGTAGACGCTGGTGACATGACTAGTCTGCTGAGAGCATTGGCAACTCAACAACACGTGGAGTGAAAAATTCACTCCAGAATTAAAGGTATGACCAAGTCAGATGCCGACGCAGCTGTAATAAACAAAGTCAGCATCGACCTTCATCCACATGTTTAAGGGAAAGAATTCTGTCCAGTAGAATACTACCTTTAAGAAGGGTAAGAATAAAGACAAAAAGAGAGATGGTTGCTTTACTTGTGGTTCAGAGGAACACTGGGCAAACAAGTGCCCAAACAAGTACAAGAAGCCAGGATAGGACTCCATGTCTGTCAATGTCACTCTAAGCAACAATGATGGGGCATCTATGTATGGTAATTTGTTTAACACACTTTCAGTTTGTCAGTCCACCCATTGGTGGGTTGACACGGGGGCCAATATTCATGTGTGTGCTGATGTGTCTTTGTTTTCTTGCAGCATATAAATACGAAATCCACAGGGATGCTCAGCTTGATTTTAGTGGAATTGCACAAAATCTTGAGATGGTTCATGTCCTCCATAATACTTCATCATGCACAATACATCGAATGGTTTCCTAATCATTCTTAGTCACCTTGAGCCACCGGACTATCAGCTGACAAACTAATGAAAAACCCTTCCCGTTCCACAATCATAGGCATTACATATTTTGAATGGGAAAAGCTTGTCAAAGTTTAATCATTGATGTTAGCAATAAGACATTAGTTTAATATATTGGAATTGGAAAACCTTGTCAAATTTTGCTCATTGATGTTAGCCAGAAGACATGCATTTGATTTTTTTGAGTGGGACAGCCTTTGCTGTGAGCAGTGTTTATCATTTTTTTCCTATTCCTGTGTTCAGTTTAGAAGTAAATAGTCTGCTGAGATGCATAGTCACATGAATGTTGACTTATGTAAGGTATTTTAAGAGTTTGTTTTGAATATTGTGTATGTAATGCCAGGCCTTGTGTGTTTGATTGCACAGTTGAGCTTGGAATGTTGTGGCATGTGGCATCACGAGCTGTTCACCGTGCCTCCTGAGAATAATGTTTTGTATTGTTTTGCATGTTGATCTTATGCCAGTGATTTGCATGTTAAGAAGATCATCATCTTCTGTTGTTTTTGTGCTTAAGAAGTTCATCGTCTTATGTTTCATTCATAGCCTATACGACAAGTCGGGTAGGTTAGAGGTGAAGCCATATGATCTTCCGACGAACTCATCATCTTAGGCCGTGATAGGATCGTCATTTTCCAACCAAAACTGCTTGTAAAACTGATGCTTGTAAATAAAAACAGATGGTCTTGGGCGAAGCGCTTGGTTGGTCGATTTCAACTAGTAAAATATACAATGGTCTCTCGAATTACTCGCCTGGGATTCATTATGCCTGTATTTTATGCGTTGTTTCCGATGACGAGTAAATTACACTTGTATCTTAATAGATGTGTGAAATAAACCAGAGCTCCCAAGCACGGCCTTACCGTTTCATGTCGTCTCAGTCTCTCGAAGGTGCTCATAGGTGTTCGATGATCCTGGCTTCCTGAATGAGCAGCGGGCGCTGTATCAGACCATCTGTAGGGCCCGTGAAGCCCTCTCCACCGTCCTTCGAGTTGTTGCGCTCGCTGTGGCGCCGAGCATTGTCAACATGGTCAACGAATATGAGGATTTAGGAGATGGCTTTTTTGACTGGATGACAGTAGGGACCCACTAGGGCCATAGCCGTACGTATGCAAGTGCCTCCTTATTATGTACAACCTCCTGGTTTTCTGACATCACGGTGCCACACCATTGTGAACCTATGTAGTCAATAAACGAGAGAATTGCACAAGGAGCAGCCGACAGCTAGGACCAAGCAACTCGAGCAGTATTTGTGTTTTTGAGGTGTGAGCACTGGAGAGTTTTTCTTGAGCGATGTTTTCGTTGTTGTTGAGAGGAGAGAAGGGTATTAACTGGGCGGGTTGTGGCCCGTCTAGCCCAGGCTAGATATCCAACCCAGATATTATTATTTTTTCAAGCTGAAAATGGCTAGCCTAGCTATACTTTTTTTGAGGAATACCCAGCCAAGGTCAACTTGTTATTCTTCGCCCCGCTAGGCTGCAAATCTTTCCTGAGATCGATGCATTAGGCTTAACAGGAAAATAGGCTTTAAGAAATAATAAATGGGATGTAATTATAAAAACTGAGCAGTAACTATAAAAAATGCACCAAACACGTAATTAATTTATAAAATATTATTTTTGGATTTTGAAAATTTTAATTTCATTAATTGTTGCGCGCACAATGTTTCGTTGGATTTTTACGTAATAGAAATTTATATTGAAATTGTACTTACTCTGACTAGAAATTTTGGGATAAAAATATTTCGGATCCCAGCAAAATGTGGGAAATTTTATTGAAGTTTTTTTGAACAATTAGTTAAAATTATTAATCGTTGTCCTAGCTAGAAATTGGGATGTATTTTTAACAAACTGTAAATACCATTAGAATTTAAAAATGGGTTGTACATTCTTACAAATCGCAAATGGGCTATAAGTTCTTTGCCACACACATGTGGGCCTACTAAGTTGACGTGTCCCCTAAAAAAAGTAAGTTGACGCATATGCAAGGCTTTGTCAACTTATAGTCAACACACGGTTCAAGCAGAAGTGGCCGTTGGATGTCCATCCAATGGACGTCGTGCTTCTTCTTCAATCTTGGATATTCTAGTTTCAGCTGCCCAAAAAATGATTCCTCCCCCCAGACATCTAGGGTGCACCGTTTCGGAGGCTGGCCTGTGGGCCTAACAAGTTGACGTGTACCAAGGGCTTTGTCAACTTAGTCAATATAAACGATTCTAGGTGCAGTGACCATAGCATGTCCATCCAACGGCCGTCGTGCTTCTTCATCCTCTGGTCTTCTTGATCCAGCTGCCCAAAGTAGCGCCTGTCGTGCCACCTGCTCCTGCCTCCCATGGCTAGCTGTGCTGCCGTAGAGGCCTCATAGCCCCTACTACTCCCACCGCTGGCCAGGCCATCCCTCCACTCACCCACACCCCCTGTTATTCTGCGGCGACGGCAGCCTCACACCAAAGCCAAACCAATGAACCCTCGTACTCCTCTCCGCGTGGGCATCCATTGCTGCGTCTTCCCCAGCTCCACATCGTCCCCTTCCTAGGCCTCGCCATCGTCCACTGCCCTAGTGCTCTCGGTGTAGCGTGATCAATGTGGTCAAGGAATGAATTCCATCGGACGTGGACTGTACGTGAAGAGGCTGACAGCTGGGTCCATGGCCGCACACTAGGAAATGCCTCCTTATTACATTCAAAATAATGATTCCTCCACCTGACATCTGGGACCCACCGGAAGGGCCTCTGTATTTCATGAAAAAAATGTTCCCCATGCTGACAGGTCGGACCCACCAGCTATATCTTCGTACGCAAGGAAGTGCCTCCTTATTACGCACAAAAAAAATGAATACCTCCCTGCTAGTTAGGACCCAACATAGTGGGAGGCTGACTTGTGGGCCTACTAAGTTGATGGGGATGGAGGGCTTTCTCAACTTAGTCAATATGAACGATTCTAGCTCCAATGACCATACGATGTCCATCCAACGGCCGTAGTGCTTCTTCAACCTCTGGTCTTCTTGCTCCAGCCGCCCAAAGCAGCGCCGGTCGTGCTGCCTGGTCCTGCCTCCTGTGGCCGGCTGTGCTGCCGCGGAGGCCTCACCGCCCCCTACTACTCCCACCGCTAGCCAGGCCATCCCTCCACTCACCCTCACCCCCGTTATTCTTCGGTGACGACAACCTCACACCGAAGCTGAACCAGTGAACCCTTTTACTCCTCTCCGCGTGGGCATCTGTCGGTGTACTAGAGTAGGGGTACCCTAGTATCCCGAACTTGTGCACGGGCAGTTGCAGTGCCCCGCGGCAAGGCTTGCCGGGTGACCGCCAAGGTCCTCCGTGGTTCCTTTGGAGCCATTCAAGAACAAAGTATTCTAGCCAAGGAGACAAGGCCCCGGCAAGAGGAGCTTGCCGGGAAGGCCAACCAAGGAATCTCAAGGAACTTGCCGCAACGCACCACGCATCCCGGCAAGGCCCGGTGAGCGACAAGCTTTCGTACGCGACAAGGCAACGACCGCGGCAAGGCGCTTGCCGCGGCAAGCGGCCACTCTGTACCCACGCTCCAGCACATCCACCAACGTGTCGCCCTGGGGGCCTTTCCAGGCGCGCGTGGCGAGAGGCTGTGTAGCCAGCGGTGCGCGGTGGCATGCGACGCTGACAAGATCGCCATCGTGGCGAGCGGTGGCGTCCTTGACGGTCCCTTTCCGCACTGTTTGGGTGACGCAGACGGGCATTTAATGCCTTTGTCCCTTGCCGTCAGGGTTAGGTAGGATGCACTGTGCAGGTAGCTGTACCAACCACCCCTCTTTTTCCATTTTTTCCTTGTCTACGTTGCCACCTGTCGGTGACCCCTTGAGCATATAAAAGGAGGCCCATGCGCAACGTAGAAGGGGTTGGGTTCGAAAGCCAAAAACACACTCACGCTCGGTCTCGTGTGTACTGTAGCACTCAGCGCTCCCGAGCAAGAACTCAATACAATCAGACAAGCAGCAGTAGGAGTATTATCTCTCCGGAGAGCTCCGAAGCTGGGTAAACTGCTCATGTGCTTCGCCTCGATCCGCTCTTCGTGCGACCTCCGCCCCCCGCCAAACTGAAAGGGGCTCGGTCCGCCGGTCCCATAGGTGTTCGTGGATCAGCTTCCCCGACATCTTTGGCGCGCCAGGTAGGGGGCATCGAGATTGTGTGAACATGATCCGGCATTCACACGAGCTAGATCCTCATCTTCTTAATCGACATGCCACCAAAGAAGAAGGCTTCGGAGGCAGCTGTTCCGTCCACGTCGATCCCACCACCACCGGAGCAAACGAGTGGTGGGGTAGACGCTGGCGGAAGAATGGACATCGACGAGGGAGCTCACGGCGCTACCAGGTCCAAGGACAAGGCTGCGCAGACCTCGGCGTCCGTACATGTTCCGCGCCCATCTCAGGAGGCACAGGACCGACAGCGTCATGGTATTCGCAGTACCATACGTTTGTTGGACCAAGATCGGGCTGGTTGATCTCGGGGTGCTCAAGACCAGCATGCATGCCAACGTGCTGGCACGAGCGAGACACGGTCGCCTGGACGGGATACTGCTCCTTCTAACATAGTTAGAAGTCTGAGCACATCCCGCTCCTCGCACCGTTCGCCATTGCCGCCCACCACTCCAGCAGAAGCTTTGGCGCGAGCTCAACTGCTCCTGGATTACCCTCCAACGGCGGACAAGACCGATCAATGGAGGGCCACCATTCAGAGTCTCATCGGCTTCGCCAACGGCGACACTCCGCGGCAGCCGAGTACATCGCTGCCACGGCAGGACTGCTAGGCGAGAGCCGGTGGCGACGAAACCGGTGGGGGTGCGACCACCATGCACTCTCCACCCCGAAGGCCAAGATCGCCGACTCACCGGGTCCACCTCGACAGCGACTCCACCGCGTCATCGGATCCACGAGCTTGTCGCGATCAATGCCAAGTTCTTCACGAACGACAGCAGGAAGATGCTCGTACCCGCATCAAGCGCCGAAGAGAAGCGCGGCGTCAATCCGACCAGCGCGCTGGGCCCTCTGTCGACATGCATGCGCCAGGGGAACCAGACGACTTGCCGTACGCGGTAGGTTGCCCTGCGTTCACTCGTGAGCTGCGGCAAGTCCAGTGGCCCAGCAAGAAGAATTTCAAGCCAGACGTACCAGAGAAGTATGACGGCAAGACGCATCCGTCGGAGTTCCTCAGCATCTACACCATTGCGGTGCAAGCTGCCGGGGGGCGGGACGACAAGATCCTTGCCAACTACTTCCCGCTGGTGCTCAAACCCAACGTCAGATCCTGGCTCATGCACTTGCCGGACAACTCCATATCCTCTTGGGCCGATCTATGCCATCAGTTTGTCGGCGCCTTTACAGGCGGCCACAAGCCTCATGGCCAAGAGAGCGACCTTCATCTGCTCGCCCAGAAGGAAGGAGAATCCCTGCGCAAGTACATTCAGAGATTCAGCCGCATACAACACAACATCCCAGATGTCCACCCTGCCACGATAATCAGCGCGTTCCATCAGAACGTGCGAAACCGCAGAATGCGGGAGGAGATGGCGATGTGCAAGATCAGAGACGTCAGTGAGCTATATGCCCTGGCCGACAAGTGTGCACGTGCTGAGGAAGGGAGGAAACTCCCCGGAGAGAATAACAGAAGCAGGAGGATCTGATAATGAGGATGCTGCCCTGGCAAAGAAAAACCGGCGGCGGAACAACAGGAGGAAGAAAGGCAAAGATGTGCTAGTCATTGAGCAGTCCGGCAACGGAAGTGGCACCAAGAAAGCCAAAGTTGGTTGCTCCGGCAAGGAGGTTGCCGCAGGCACCAACTACCAGGCTGTGGCGGTCGCCGACAAGAAGGACGGCACCAACAAGCAGTACTGCAAGATCCACCGCACCAAGGGCCATGACCTCCAGAGCTGCAAGAAGGTTGAGCAGCTTGTCGAGCAGCAAAAAGCTGAATACGAGCGGCGCGACAAGGAGAAGGCCCAAGAGGGTGCTGGAGGATCCGGCAAGAAGCGCCCCGGCCGAGGAGGACGCCGCGGCAAGGAGACAGACCTCCCCGCGGCCGCGACAAGGATGAAGATGACGACGACGACGAAGATATGGATGATGACGAGGCCAATGAGCAGGAGTTCCAGAAAGCCACAGAGGTCCTGTGTGTTGACGGTGGTGCTTCTCTGCATACTTCACACCGCCAGCTCAAAGCAGTGGGTGTGGGAAGTCAATGCGGCAGAACCACCCGTTGAGTCACGCAGGCCTCTGAAATGGTCCAGCACGCCTATCATCTTTGATATTGAGGACCACCCTGATCGCATAACTGCGGTCGGGTGCTTGCCAATGTTGGTTTCACCAACTATCCGCAACCTGAAGGTCACTAAGATGCCAGTTGACGGCGGGGCCGGCTTGAACCTGATCTCCTCCGTGGTACTCTAGAAACTACAGATCCCTGACAGCGAGCTCGAAGAGACCGGTACATTCCAAGGAATCAATCCGGGAAGGAGCAAGCCAAAGGGAAAGGTCACGTTGCCGGTAACATTTGGCAGCGAGTTGAACTTCAGGACTGAGAGGGTCACTTTTGACGTTGCTGATTTTCCATTGCCTTACAATGGGATACTTGGCCGTCCAGCACTCGCCAAATTCATGGCAGCCTCTCACTATGCATACAACATGCTGAAGATGCCAGGCCCGATAAGCGTCATCTCTGTCCCTGGCAACAAGAAGGATGCTCTTATCTGCGCTGACAAGATCTACCGGGAAGCAGCAGCCGCAATAGATCGCAAATCACTTGCCGATGAAGCTCCCGGGGGGAAGAAAAATACCAAGTCCGGCAAGAGTTCTGATGCCCACTCCGGCAAGCGCACCTCTTCGGAGTGCTGCGCTACCGTCGAGGATGCACCATCGAGCTCCACCGGCAAGTGTAAGAAGGCAATGGCAGCTCCACCAGAGACCAAGAAGGTGTCCGCCAGGGAGGACGGCACTGGTGGTACTTTCATCATCAGTGCCACTCTCGACCCTAAATAGGAAAGCGCGCTCGTTGCTTTCCTGCGGGCGAACGTCGACGTGTTTGCGTGGCAACCGTCTGACATCCCCGGTGTTCCCAGGAAAGTAATCGAGCACCACCTGGCCATGTGTCCTCATGCGCAGCCCGTCAAGCAGAAAGTCAGGAAACAAGCAGTGGAGCGCCAAGAGTTCATCGCAGAAGAAATCAAGAAATTGGAAGCAACAGGCCTTGTCAGAGGAGTGCTCCATCCTACGTGGTTGGCCAATCCTGTAGTCGTGCGCAAGGCTAACGGGAAATGGAGGCTTTGTATCGACTTTACCGATGTCAATAAAGCTTGTCCCAAAGACCCATTCCCCTTGCCGCGCATCGACCAGATTGTTGACTCCACGGCCGGATGTGACTTGCTTTCATTTCTTGATGCATACTCAGGATACCATCAGATCTTCATGGCAGAAGAGGATGAGGAAAAAACCGCATTCATCACCCCATGTGGCACGTACTGTTTCGTACGGATGCCTTTCGGTTTAAAGAATGCTGGTTCAACATTTGCAAGGGTAGTCCACGACGCTTTTGAGCCACAAATACACAGAAATGTGGAAGCCTACATGGATGATGTAGTGGTCAAGAGCAAGGACAAGGCGACTCTGATCCAAGATTTAGATGAAACCTTTGCAAATCTGCGCAAGATCAACCTCAAGCTTAACCCCGAGAAGTGTGTGTTTGGAGTCCCCTCCGGCAAGCTTCTCGGGTTCTTCGTGTCTCACCGGGGAATTGAAGCCAACCCCGACAAGATCAAGGCCATTGAGAAGATTGAAGCACCAAGGCGCGTCAAGGATGTAGGAAGACTTGCCGGTTGCGTGGCTGCTCTCAGCAGGTTTATCTCAAGATCTGCTGAGCGCGCCCTGCCGTTTTTCAAAATATTGAAAAAGGCAGGTCCAATGAAATGGACTCCGGAGGCGGAGGCTGCACTGCAGGACTTGAAGAGATACCTGTCCTCCACTCCAACACTTGTCGCACCTAAGCCACAAGAGAAGTTGTTGCTTTATATAGCGGCAACCAATCAAGTGGTTAGTGCTGCGTTAGTGGCGGAGAGGGAGGCGGACGATGAGCCAGCAACCACGTCAGATGCATCCAGCGACAAGCAAGGGGCTTCACCGACAAGCTCTGGTCCCGACAAAGATGGATCTGCGCAGGCGTGTGAGAAGATGCAGAAAAGAATGGTGCAGCGCCTAGTTTACTTTGTCAGTTCCCTTCTGCAGGGGGCTAGATCAAGGTACTCCGGTGTGCAGAAATTGCTTTTCGGCCTTCTCATGGCCTCGAGAAAGCTGCGCCATTACTTCCAAGCACATGAGATCACAGTCGTCACTCGTTTTCCGCTGAAGAGGATACTGCAAAATCCAGAAGCAACAGGCAGGATTGTCGAGTGGGCACCAGAACTGTCAAGCTTTGGCCTCAAGTTTGAGAGCACTTCAACTATCCAAAGCAGGGCATTGGCGGAGTTCATAGCAGAATGGACGCCAACACAAGATGAAGAAATTCCAGAAACAAGCATCCCCATCAAGGAAGCAAGCAAAGAGTGGCTGATGTATTTTGATGGTGCCTTCTCGCTGCAAGGCGCCGGTGCGGGCGGGCTACTTGTCGCACCCACCGGAGAGCACCTCAAGTAAGTGGTCCAGATGCACTTTCCCAAGGAGCAAGCAACAAACAATACCGCAGAGTATGAAGGTTTTCTTGCCGGTCTCATGATCGCAGCAGACCTTGGGATCAAGAAGCTCATTGTTAGGGGTGACTCACAGCTTGTCGTCCGCCAAGTGAACAAGAATTATCAGAGTCCGTTGATGGAAGCTTATGTTGATGAAGTGAGAAAGCTAGAAGAGCACTTTGACGGCCTACAGATGGAACATGTTCCTAGAGCTCAGAACAACATTGCGGATGGCCTGTCAAAGTGCGCCACACTTAAGTTACCTGTGGAACCAGGGATCTTTGTGCTCAAGCTGACTCAACCGTCTGTAACACCATCAACTGGACAGAGCAAGAAGAGGAAGTTGATTTCTGGTGACTATTTTCCGGCAGAGCTCCCCGAAGCCGCCGCCAAGAAGGTCCCCAAGATCAACACCAAGGGTGCTGAGGAGCAATCTGCTCCGGCAAGCCTTAGGGTTTGTTCCATCGTTGCAGACGCTCCGGACAAGCTTTGCTCCGGCAAGCTTGCCGGGGAACATCAAGCTCCGGCCGAGCCGCAGGTTCTCGCCGTAGAAGTAGATGTTCCCGCAGTAGCAGATGCGCCTTTAGTCCTTGTTGTCGAGCCGCAAGCTCCAGCATGGGCACAGCAGATTGTCCATTTCCTTTAGACAGGAGAACTTCCCGAAGAGTAAGAAGAAGCGAAAAGAGTAGCCCGGCAGTTAAGTATGTACCAGTTTGTCGACAACACACTGTATAGAAGAAGACTTAACGGCGTGAAATTGAAGTGTATTCACCGGGAAGACGGACAAAAGCTGTTGGCAGAGATACATGGAGGCATATGTGGTCACCACATTGGCGCAAGAGCACTTTCCAGCAAAGCGTTCCGACAAGGTTTCTTTTGGCCGACAGCCCTCCAGGATGCAACTGCACAAGTAACCAAGTGTGAAGCGTGCCAGTTCCATTCCAAGCAGATACACTAGCCAGCTCAAGCTCTCCAGACGATCCCTTTATCCTGGCCATTTTTGGTCTGGGGGCTCGACATCCTCGGCCCTTTCCCCGAGCTATCGGGGGCTTTGAGTACTTGTACGTTGCAATCGACAAGTTCACAAAGTGGCTAGAAGTGGAACCAGTGAGGAAGGTGACAGCACAGTCAGCAGTCAAGTTCTTCAGGTCGATTGTTTGCCGTTTTGGGATCCCTAACAGGATCATCACCAACAACGGCACGCAATTCACGAGCCACACCTTCATGCAGTACGTCCAAGATCTTAGCGCCAAGGTCTGCTTCGCTTCTGTTGCTCATCCGAGAAGCAACGGTCAAGCGGAGAGGGCAAATGCTGAAGTGCTGTGCGGGCTCAAGACCAAAACTTTCGATAGGCTGTGCAAGTGTGGAAAGAACTGGATTGAGGAGCTGCCGATGGTTCTTTGGTCGATCAGAACGACGCCAAATCGAGCCACTGGCCAGACACCTTTCGCTCTAGTCTATGGAGCAGAGGAAGTTCTCCCCACGGAACTCGTATACGGGTCACCTCGAGTGCTCTCTTATGATGAGCTTGAGCAAGAGCAGCTTCGACAAGATGACGCGCTGCTCCTTGAGGAGGACCGTCTTCAGGCTGCTGTACGAGCTGCTCGATACCAGCAAGCTTTGCGCCGCTACCATAGCCGCAAAGTTAATGCCAGAAGTTTCGAGGAAGGCGACCTTGTTCTTCGGCGCGTTCAGTCCGCCAAGAATTCCAACAAGTTGACGCCGAAGTGGGAAGGCCCTTACCGGGTGAAATGAGTCACTAGGCCTGGCGCTGTCCACCTTGAGACCGAAGATGGCATTCCGGTGAGCAACTCCTGGAACATTGAGCATCTTCGTAAGTTTTACCCGTAAGGCGCGGTTGACAGAACCTGTTCCGGCAACCACCTTTTGTACGAGTCTTGCCGATGTTGCATGTAATCCTTTGTACAAAGCCGGGCGCAGACCCCATGCATAAGTAAAGCTCATGTGCTCCGCACATCTTGTCAATTTCATGCTTTCTACTATATTTGCATGCGTTATCTGACACTTTGTGCAGCACCTACCCCTGGTAAGCAATAACGAGCCATAAGGCTCCATATCTTTATTTTCTCTTCTTTCTTTTTCTCAAAAAGGAAAGGAAGGTTCCCTCGCACACAAGTTTGCCGGGGGGAAAGGAGAAGATAATGGTGTGGACCAGGCATCGTTCAAGGAAGTTTCGCCTTACCGGAAAGCAAACGACAGAAAAGCTAAGTTGCCAAAGTTTGAGCAATCAGTTTTAAAATTTTAAGTTATCTTCCTCGAACAACCGTACTTTGTATGGAAAACCTGTGCGCAGAGGAACCAACTCGTAGCTAGTTGCGCCCTTACTTTGTTTCGAGTCCGCTCAACAAGGTTTCTTGTCGGAAGCGGCACCGCCAGCAGGCTGCTGATGTCCCGCACTCAGCGCTCGCGGCTAAGGTGCCTGCGCCGACAAGTTCCCTAAAAGCGTAGGATAAGAGCATACAAAGGAAGGAGTCAAATAAAGGAAATAACACAGCAATCTCTACCCAAAATAGAGTTATATTACAAGATAGCTTGTCGCAGCTCTAATAGATTGTTCTCATAACATGACCAGCAGCGACAAGAAAAAGAGAAAATGGGCGGCCTAATCTACGCGATCGCCCTCGACCCTCTTGATCTCGCTCACCTTGTCCACAATGGGTGCGACAAGGGCCTTGAGCGCTTCTAGATCAGCATCTGGCGGCAGGGACCTGAGGACGTTGGTGAGGTTGAGGCCTGGGTTGCGGAAGGCCACCTTCACCAGCACCTTCTGAAGAACTCCCGCGCAGATCTTGCGTGACTCATCGGCCAGCTGCTTTGGGATCTTCTCCCAGAGTCGCTGGAGGGCCGTCGCCATGCCCTTGAAGAACAAGCTGAGCTTGGCGCTGGGTTGGAGACGCTCATCGGAGGAGTATCCGAGATCCTCCATCCCCAGCTGCGCCAGCTCCCCGTCGATGGCTGCGGCAATATTCACGAGACCCTCCGTCCAGTGCTCCACAGACTCCCACAGTAGCACTCGCCAGCAGCGCCTCCTCGGCCTTGATCTTCTCCGTCAAGGCCACCTCTCGCTCCCTGGCGCCATCCAGCGTCTGAGTCAAAGTAGCCAGCTTCAACTCGAGATCCGCGTTGGAGTCCTTGGTGGCGCTGAGTTCTTTGCTCCTCTCTGCGAGAAGACCCTGCAGCTCACCATGAGCAGCGGCGTCCTTCTCGCGCTCACGCTTGAGCGAAGCAAGCTCCTCGCCGCTCGCCTTGAGATCGGCCTCCAGCTGCGCCATCTTCGTCTCCAGCTCCTTCTTGGCGGCCTCAGCAGCTGCGGCAGCATCCTTTGCTTCCTTGAGAGCCCCGCCAATTGCTTGCTCGCGCATGGCAAGCTCCTCCTCGTGGCTGTCAAGGTTGACCTTGCGCTGCGCCAACTCACCCTCCTGCGCAGACAGCTTCTCGTCAGCGAGCCGTTGTTGCTCTTCAACTTCAGCCTTAGGGAGGAGGAAGGCTTTCCGCTCCTCGGTGAGTCGCTCCCGCTCCTCTGCCAGGGACCGGAGAGCCTCCTGCCTGAGACCCCGGAGCTCCTCCGCGCGCTTCTCAATGTCAACTCCCGCCTTCGCAACGAGCGCTTCTCGGGATGCCAGCTTAGCCTGTCGGGCGCGGTAGAGCGACATCAGCTTCCGCAGCAGCCGCTCCTCCTCAGGCTCGTCGCTGCTGCTGCTTGGCGCATCAACCAGCGTCAGCCCAGCGGAGGCAAGCACCTCTCCATCCAGGATTTCTCCCTCGACCGGCGCCCTGGAGCTTGACGCCCAGGGAAGCTTGATGAAGATACCATCGCCGGCCTTCAAGTAGGCGCCGGGCTGGGGCTCTACGGAGCCTGGCGCTGCGGCAGCGGCGGAGGGATCGGCGGTCGGCGTAGCGCCTGACGCTCCTGCGGCCTCGGGGCCGTCAGTGCGATCGCCGGATCCCTCGCCAGCTTCTTCGGCGGCAGCTTCGGCGGCCTCTTCACCGGCGGGCTCATCGGCGCCGGCTTCTCCTTCGGTCGCGACGGCGTCGTCGGTATTGCCACGCGCGTTCTCCTCGCCGGCGACCTCGGTTTCCATCGGCTCCGTGGCAGATGGATCTGACGAACGGAAAAAGGAGAAAAGTCAAGCAAATATTCAAGAAGAAAATCAGAAGAAGAAGAACCCAAGGGAAGTTTTCAAGCAAGAGGATTACCTGTACTAGGATCTGCAGTTGTGGTCTCAACCACCGGAGGATCGCTGGTGCTGTCCCTTGCCGGAGAATTCTCCCTTGCCGGAGAATGCTCCCTTGCCGGGGAATCCTCCCTTGTCGGTGTAGTCAAAGCAGATGGCACTTCGGGAGCGGCTTCCGGGCACTCCTGGTGAGGCTGCTCTGCTCCTACACAAACCAACAGTCAGATATCAGCAAAGAAAAGAGCACCTATGCCCGCCTGACAGCAGGAAGTAAACCATATACTTACGCTGGGGGCTGCGCTGGGGGCTGCTTTGGGGAATGGTTGCCGGGTCCGGCTAGGTGGTCTCGGACACGCCCTCTGCTGTCACGGTGGGGTCGTCCTTGATGACAATCACCGGGACCTTGGCTCTCTTCGCCGCTCTCTGGGCCAGCGTCCTGAAAAGGAACGGGTTCAGAATTAAGCAAGTCAGATACAAGGCAAAGCAACAAAAATTGAAGAACTACAAGTACTGTAAGGAATCTTACTCTTCTTCTTCCTCGTCGGAGCTGAGTGCGGAGAGATCGAAGTCCGGCTCGCCTCCGATGCGACGAGGCGGAGGAGTGGGCTCCCTTGTCCGCTTGGCAGGCGCAGTAGCGGTGGACCGGGAAGACCCCGCCCCAGTTGCCGCAGCGGCGTGAGGCGCTCCCGCGGCAACAGTGCTTGCCGCGGTAGAGCGTGTCGTGCGGCACACCGGCTGTTGACTCGTGTGTCGCCCCGCTACGTCCCCGGCCTTGCGGAGACGCCTTCTTGGTGGAGCTGGGGGCTCCGCTTGCGGCGAGCTGGCTGAAGGTAGAGAGGAGGAGGAGCCGATCTCCAACGAGTCGCCCGCGCCCTCGGCGGGCTCGCTCGACTCAGCTTCAGGCCCGGCAAGCTCTTCCACACCGGCAAACTCCTCTCGCTCGACAAGGCTTGCCGCCTCTGCTGCCTCTGCCTCCTCCACGGTGAATCCGAACTCGCCCGCGGCAGCGGCTGCTGCCACCTCTTCCAGCCTGGTGGCGATGCACTGCATCTCATAATCGGTGGTGTCGCGGGTGAGGCTCTTCTGTTCATCGGCGCAGACCGGCACTTCTTCCAGGCCGTCGAAGAACGCCCGCACAACATCATCGGCAGGCTCTTGCCAGGTTGGGGCAATCCCATGCGAATCGCACAACGGCATCATTGCGCAGATGAGGTCGAGCGAGGAGTTGTTGCACAACGGAACGACACCCCTCGGTAGCATAAATGGATGTTGAGGATCACGCTTGAACAGTTCCAGGAGCATCGCGTCTAGCTCCAGGACAGTGAAGTTGAAGTTGAGGCGCGGGCGCAGCCTCATGATATCCGCCGAGTTCTGGAACTCCCAGGTGGGTCTCCTCCTCTCCTGCAAGGGGGCGATGCGGCGGCGAAGAAAATCTACGCCAACGGCGCCTACGGTGAGCCCGGCAAGCCTAAGGCGTAGGATCCGGGTGACGGCGATCTTCAATCTGTCGTCTTCCGGGGCCACGTTGTTCCAATCGTTGCCACGCACTATTGGGGCTTGGCGCAGGGCAGTAAATGGCTGCGGGTTCTCCTCGACAATCCAGCACCACTCTGCCCTCCATTCCTCCCACTTGCTGCGGAGCTCTCCCTCCAGATAAGCTTCCTTCTTGCCGACTCTTGAGATCCAAGAGATCCCGCCGGCAAGAGGCTCCCCTCTCTCAACCCGGGGCATAAAGAAGTGGCGGAAAAGGGCTACGTTTGGATGGACTCCGACAAAGTTTTCGCAGAGATGTGCGAAAACTGCCATGGTCAGAACGACGTTGGGGGTGAAATCAAGGAGGCGGAACCCGTAGGTGTTCATGATGTCACAGAAGAATTCAGAGAAGGGCGGGCCAGTAGAAGAACAGCGCGAAGAAGGGGTACCCGCTTGGAGCCAGTTCCGAAGTGGCAGCCGGGAGTACCTTCGTGCGCGGATGCGCCTGCGTCTCCGTAGACCAGAAAAGGTAGTAGTACTCCCTCAGCTCCTTCGCGGCAAGCTGAGGGGGGAAGATGGCCCGCTCCTTTCGCAGCGACGCGGGCCGCTGCGCCTCGACCAATTTCACGCCCTTCCCCTTGTCGGCTTTCGGAGCCATGGCGGAGGTGGTGGGGGAGATCGACGGCGTTGGTGGTGCTGGTGGCGATGGGGGGCGGAGCGCTGCTCTCTTTCAGCTTCGGGAAGAAGGGGGGAGCGGCGGAGATTTGTTAAATTGGAGTAACAACCGGCGAGATGGGCGAACTGCCCCTGTTTCCCCTGCTTATAAAGAGGGAGGGGGCGGACGTTTCGTCCTTCTGAATAAAGAAACCACCCACGATCTGTCCCACGATGCCGCATTCGACGCGTGCCGTTGGGGGAGGGCACGGTGGATGCGGAGTAAGATACGGCTTAACCCAGGCCGCGCGTGCCCGTGCCCTGTTTTGGGCCTGGCCCAACAGCGCTCGGCAACGTGTGTGGCCCAGGCCCGGGGGCTCCTGTCGGTGTACTAGAGTAGGGGTACCCTAGTATCCCGAACTTGTGCACGGGCAGTTGCAGCGCCCCACGGCAAGGCTTTCCGGGTGACCACCAAGGTCCTCCGTGGTTCCTTTGGAGCCATTCAAGAACAAAGTATTCAAGCCAAGGAGACAAGGCCCCGGCAAGAGGAGCTTGCCGGGAAGGCCAACCAAGGCATGTCAAGGAACTTGCCGCGACGCGCCACGCGTCCCTGCAAGGCCCGGTGAGCGACAAGCTTCCGGACGCGACAAGGCAACGACTGCGGCAAGGCGCTTGCCGCGGCAAGCGGCCACTCTGTACCCACGCTCCAGCACATCCACCAACGTGTCGCCCTGGGGGCCTTTCCAGGCGCGCGTGGCGAGAGCCATCATGGCGAGCGGTGGCGTCCCTGACGGTCCCTTTCTGCACTATTTGGGCGATGCAGACGGGCATTTAATGCCTTTGTCCCCTGCCGTCAGGGTTAGGTAGGATGCACTGTGCAGGTAGCTGTACCAACCACCCCTCTTTTTCAATTTTTTCCTTGTCTACGTTGCCACCTGTCGGTGACCCCTTGAGCATATAAAAGGAGGCCCATGTGCAACGTAGAAGGGGTTGGGTTCGAAAGCCAGAAACACACTCACGCTCGGTCTCGTGTGTACTGTAGCACTCAGCGCTCCCGAGCAAGAACTCAATACAATCAGACAAGTAGCAGTAGGAGTATTATCTCTCCGGAGAGCTCCGAAGCTGGGTAAACTGCTCGTGTGCTTCACCTCGATCCGCTCTTCGTGCGACCTCCGCCCCCTGCCGAACCGAAAGGGGCTCGGTCCGCCGGTCCCATAGGTGTTCGTGGATCAGCTTCCCCGACAGCATCCACTGCCGCGTCTTCCCCGGCTCCGCGTCGTCCCCTTCCTAGGCCTCGCCGCCGTCCATCGCCCTAGTGCTCTCGGCGCGGTGTGGTCAATGTGTTCAAGGAATGACATCCATCAGAAGAGTACTGTACGTGGAGAGGATCACAGCTGGGTCCATGGCCGCAGCAAGGAAGTGGCTCCTTAATACGCAGAAAATAATGATTCGTCCACCTGAAAGCAGGGACCCACCGGACGGGCCACCATGTTTCGTGAAAAAAATGTTTCCCCACTGACTGCTGGGACCCACCAGCTACATCTTCGCACTCAAGGAAGTGCATTGGGGAAAAAGGAAAACGATTCGCCCCCTGACTGTTGGGACCCACTAGCTACATCTTCGCACACAAGGAAGTGTCTGACAGTCGGGACCCACCTGGTCGAAGCATACGTAGCATTGTCATTCTGGTCGCGAATGTGTATGTATATACTGGTCGATGTAGAGGCGTGCATGTGTCGTAGTAGAGGCGCGCACGGGTCGTAGTAGAGGCGTGCACGTAGCATGTACACGTACATACAACGGCTAGGGTGCAATAAAGTAAATACGACCACGTATGTACATATGGGCGGGGTCTCAAACGCCTACTCGCGCATACATACGGCCAGGGCTCGCGTACATGGCTGGGTCGGCATGGAGAAACTGCGTCGTCGTCATGTTCATGGTGAGCCAACCGGCTGGGTTAGAACGGAATGCATCATCGTGTTCATCGGGAGCCAACTGGTTTGGACGGAACAACCGATGGAAACGAGGCCTGGCGTACCGCAGAACGGAGGAAACGGCCTTGTGTTCAATGATACGTCTCCAACATATCTATAATTTTTTATGTGTTCATGCCATGTTTATAATATTTTTACATGCTTTTGGTATGATTTGGTTAGAACTAACCCGGACTGACGATGTTTTAAGCAGAACTACCGTGGTGTTGTTTTTGTGCAAAAATAAAAGTTCTTGGAATGCGCTAAAAATCAACGGAGATTTCTTTTGGAAAATATAAAAAATATTGGAACAAAAAGTTATAGGAGAGGAATCCTGTGGGGCCCACAAGGGTGGGGGGCGCGCCCCTGTGCCTCCTGGACTCCTCGTGGGCCCCCCTAACTTGTTCTCGACGCCAAACCCTCCTATAAATACCCAAACTTCTAGAAGGAAACCGGTATCGGGAGTTCTGCCGCCGCAAGCCTCTGTAGCCACCAAAAACCTCTCGGGAGCCCGTTCCGGCACCCTGCCGGAGGGGGAACCCATCACCGGTGGCCATCTTCATCATCCCGATGCTCTCCATGATGAGGAGGGAGTAGTTCACCCTCGGGGCTGAGGGTATGTTCCAGTAGCTATGTGTTTGATCTCTCTCTCTCTCTCATGTTCTTGATTTGGCACGATCTTGATGTACCGCGAGGTTTGATATTATAGTTGGACCTTATAATATTTCTCCCCCTCTACTCTCTTGTAATGGATTGAGTTTTCCCTTTGAAGTTATCATATCGGATTGAGTCTTGAAGGATTTGAGAGCACTTGATGTATGTCTTGCATGTGCATATCTGTGGTGACAATGGGATATCACGTGATCTACTTGATGTATGTTTTGGTGATCAACTTGCGGGTTCAGTGACCTTGTGAACTTATGCATAGGGGTTGGCACACATTTTCATCTTGACTCTCTGGTAGAAACTTTGGGGCACTCTTTGAAGTTCTTTGTGTTTGTTGAATAGATGTATCTGAGATTGTGTGATGCATATCGTATAATCATACCCATGGATAATTGAGGTGACATTGGAGTATCTAGGTGACTTTAGGGTTTTGGTTGATGTGTGTCTTAAGGTGTTGTTTTACTACGAACTCTAGGGCTATTTAGGAATAGCCCAATTGATTAATCGGAAAGAATAACTTTGAGGTGGTTTCGTACCCTACAATAATCTCTTCGTTTGTTCTCTGCTATCAGTGACTTTGGAGTGACGATGTTGAGGGATAGTTATATGATCCAATTGTGTTATTATTATTGAGAAAACTTGCACTAGTGAAAGTATGAACCCTAGGCCTTGTTTCGAAGCATTGCAATACCGTTTGTGCTCACTTTTATGTTTAGTTACCTTGCTGTTTTTATATATTCAGATTACAAAAACCTATATCTACCATCCATATTAGACTTGTATTACCATCTCTTCGCCAAACTAGTGCACCTATACAATTTACCATTGTATTGGGTGTGTTGGGGACACAAGAGACTCTTTATTATTTGGTTGTAGGGTTGTTAGAGAGAGACAATCTTCAACCTACGCCTCCCACGGATTGATAAGCCTTAGGTCATCCACTCGAGGGAAATTTGCTACTCTCCTACAAACCTCTGCACCCTGAGGCCCAACAACGTCTACAAGAAGAAGGTTGTTTAGTAGACATCATTCGACCGGCCATGGTCGACATGGGATCCTGTTCATCAGGAGGGGTCTGGCGTAACGCAAAACAGAGGAAACGGACTTCTATTGGACCTCCTACGGTCGAAACAGGGTCCTGTTGATCGGGAGGGGTGTGGCGTACCGCAAAACGGAGGAAACAGACTTGTGTTGGAGCGCTACCGTCGAAACGGGGGTCCTGTTCATCGGGAGAGGTGTGGCATACCACAAAACAGGACTCCACGGGATACTGTTCATCTCCACCGTCGACCTCCTCCAGCCTCCACCTATGACTGTTCATCAACGAGCTCCTGTTCATCCAGCCTCCACCGCGTGCTCCTCCACCGGCTATTGTTCAACCAGCCCTCTCCACGGGGTCCTGTTCGGGCTACTGTTCATCCAGCCCTCCACCAGCTACTATTCAACCATCCCTCCATGGGATCCTGTTCATCCAGCCCTCCACGAGGTCCTCTTGATCCACCCCCAACCGGCGCGATCGAGGTCCTGTTCATCCAGCGGCAACGACCTCTACTACCACGGGGTCTTGTTCATCCAACCCCCCACAGGGAACTTTTCATCCACCCCCCAACAACGCTCACTGTTCATCAAGAGGCAGCATCGATCGACTTCAGTTAGCAGCAGTAGCGAAGGAATCGCTCGATCGGGTTCAGTTAACAGCCATCGATCGATCGCTCGAGTTCAGTAACGCGTAGCCTGCAATGCAATCGCTCGGGTTCAGTAGGCGAATGCCTCACTCGGGTTTAGTTAGAGCCCAACGCATCGCACCCACGCGCGTGCGTATACGAGAGAAACGTGCAAACCTCCATGCATTGCTCGGCCTCGACCACCCACCGTAACTGAGAACACCCCGATATTTTCCTCGCCTTCACTTCTACCACGGTTTTTTCCGTCATGGACGGCCCAAAGAATGTCATGCAGCTGTGTCTCCGGCCCGCCCAGGACGAAAAGCCCATTTTCTGTCATGATTTTTTGTCGTAGAAGTAGGAGCCCACCACATCTATGATGATACCGGGTTTTGTCACAATTATCGTCATAGAAGTGTCATAAGCATGACATATTTTTTTTTCGTTCAGCCCAGAATGCCACGGATGTGTCTTTTTTATAGTGCATTGTGCGACAAAGAATCACTCCCAAGTTCTTATCTAGCGGAGAATAAAATGAAATTGTTGTAGGGTACGAAACCACCTCAAAGTTATCTTTTCTGATCAATCTATTGAGACATCCCTATAAGTGTCACAAACAACCCTAGAGTTCGTACTAAAATAACACCATATGATACACATCAACCAACTGTAATATCACCCAAATACTCCAATGTCACCACAAGTATCCATGAGTCAATTATACGTTACGCTTCAAACACCTTCGGATTCATAATATTCAATCCAACACAAATAACTTCAAAGAGTGCCCCAATATTTCTATCGGAGAAAGTAGGAGGAAAACAT
The DNA here is from genome assembly GCF_018294505.1 of Triticum aestivum. Taxonomy (NCBI): domain Eukaryota; kingdom Viridiplantae; phylum Streptophyta; class Magnoliopsida; order Poales; family Poaceae; genus Triticum; species Triticum aestivum. The sequence goes on from NC_057795.1 coordinate 363,885,975, forward strand.
GCATCAACCCCTATGCATACATTACCCCAACGTCACCTAGGGAATCCGCGAGTTGAGTGCCAAAACATACATCAAGTGAATCAATATGATACCCCATTGTCACCACGGGTATTCATATGCAAGACATACATCAAGTGTTCTTAAATCCAACAAGTATTCAATCATATAATAGTGAAACCTCAAACGGAAAGACTAATTCATCACAACAAGATTGAGAGGGGAAAACACCATATGATCCAACTATATTAACAAAGCTCGCGGTACATCAAGATCGTGCCAAATCAAGAACATGAGAGAGAGAGAGAGAGAGATCAAACACATAGCTACTGATACATACCCTCAGCCCCGAGGGTGAACTACTCCCTCCTCATCATGTAGACCACTAGGATGGTGAAGATGACCTGTAGTGATAATTTTCCCCTATGGCAAGGTGCCGGAACAGGGCTCCAGATGAGATCGCTTTGGTACAGAGGCTTGCGGCAGCAGAGTCGAAGTTTTAGGTTTATTTCTGGGGGTTTCTCTATTGGACGTGGCTAGCGAGAGCTCGGGCGCCCGTTCATGTGATCCAGCGCCCTACCATATATGTAAAATACAACTGATTCTTCCCAACACACTTCCAAAATAGGAAGCATTCTGTCCCATGACACCATCCTCGTACCCATGTGACCCTGTTATGTTACCAAAGAAATCATCCTAGATCTTGTCCCTACGTGCATTGATTTGGAGTTCAAAAAGCCTTAAAGGCCATAACTTTCTATTCAAGCATCAAAATCCAGTTCCGTTTTCACCATTGGGGTTTTCACGATGATTTCTTTGAAACTAGATCACACATGGATATATTTCGTCACACTTTTTTCGAGGGCAACTTTGGGTGCGATGAAGGCAACTATAGTGCCATAGGGTAGAAACTTCATATTTTTGGCCTAGTAGGACTGTTTATTAGGTTAGTTTGCCTAAAAAACGAGAAAAATCACACAAAACATAAGACACCTTTAGTTCTACATACAAAGCAACTTCACTGCACTATGTGTACCTATGAATTTTGCTAACATTATCCAAACTTGTCTATCATGGCTTTTCAATTGCCTATTGTTAATAGTTAGTTGCCTATGGCCGATGTCCAATTGCCTATAAATACTAAATTTCGTACCATTTATGCCCAATTGCCTGCTATTGGTAATTAGTTGCCTACCATTGTTGCTCAATTGCCTAACTTCATGAATGTAGTTGGCTACAATATTGTGTGAAGTTGTTTACCATTATTTTTTAAAGTTGCCTTCAAACAGTCTGAAGTTGCGTAGATTCACCACACCAAGTTGCCTACCATAATTAGCAATAGCAGACACAAGAGCATCAGTTAGAAAAAACGACATATGAGCATGAATAATGGGAAACTTAGAAGTACTACTGCAGAAGTTAGGAGAATATTAGATAAAATTAACTAGGACACAAAATGTAGTGAAGTTGCCTATTTTTGGCACTAAAGTTGCGTGTAAGGAAAGTTGCTTAAAGGTAATGTGATTTTTATCTAACTCTTTTTGAAGTTGTTCTCTATTTCTAGTTAGTTGCTTATTATTGTGAATTGGTTACTGATATTGCTTATCGTTAGCATCTCGGTCAGCCGGGGTTACAGATTAATTGGAAATCGGCTGATTAATCGATTTTATCGGTCGACTATTAACCGGTCAATTTTTTGCAAATCCCATGTTTCCAACACTAAAATGTGCTATATTCAACACCAAAACAATATTGGACAAAAGTGTTACCTTGATTCCTAGCCTTTGAATCCTCATATAATGACAAACAAAATAGGACAATAGTACATATAGTATAACAAGGTCCACAAAACGCAAATAAACAAATTTTTTTGCAAACATAGTGCTATGAATAGGTTCAATTTATCAATAGATTCTTCATAAATCGCTTATCATAGCGATAAATTGTCCCAAATGATAAACGGTGAAGATAAGGCATAATCTTATCGATCACCCCAAGAGTAGTCATAAATAGAACGATAAATCGTTGAATCGGAAGATTTTTTGAATAGTGCTTTTGATGGAGCGAAGTTGCTTCTATTTAGAACTTAATTTGTCTCATCTAGCATTAAAGTTGCTTTTGGAAAAAATTATCAAAACATATCCATGTGGGGTTTAGTTTTAAAGAGCTCATCGCGACCTGGCTAGCCAACACTAGTGCTCACTACCGTTGGCGGCAAACTCCCCTGAAGAAGGAAAACACAAGGATCTCATAACATCCATCCCAACATGGTTTTAAAATTTGGAATCATGATACACAACCTAAATCTCACAAAAAACTTTTCAACATTGTTGGAAATTTAGGTCCCTTGATGGATATTACATAGTATTGTAGGCAATTGAGGATCACTCATTGGAAACTTCATAGCAACATAGAAAATTTTGTTCTTGAGGTAGACAACTTAGAAGCCATGTTAGAAACCTTTACACACTATGGTAAGCAACTTTCTCGGTATTGTAGACAACTAAACTATCTACAACTTAGTTTCTAATGTATGCAACTTACACTAGTAGAAAATAGACCTTACGCTTGCCCTTTTAGTCCCGCTCTGGTTTTGGCCCGGAACTAATGCAACCATTAGTCCCGGTTCCAACGGCTAGGACTGGACGGGGCCACAGGCATCATTAGTCCCGGTTCCAACGGCTAGGACTGGACGGGGCCACAGGCATCATTAGTCCCGGTTCATTTGTGAGCTCTAGTCACGGGTTGTGATACAAACCAGGATTAAAGGGGGGGGTGGCAGGCTGGGGCCCCCACGAGCCCCTTTAGTCCCGGTTTGTATCACAAACCGTGACTAAAGGTATACTTGTAGTCCAGGTTTGTATAACCAACCAGGACTAAAGACGTCCCTATATAAACCCTTCATCCAGCCCAAGCCCATTCTCCTTGGTTTCCCCTTTCTCTCCTCTGTTCTCCCCCTTTCTCGAGCTCACCTCCATTTTTGCCAAATATTTGTCAAGATTTGAAGGCACCCCGTCTATCCAAGTGTTCACAAAGGTTAGCAACTTTGTCCTTTCATCTCTCATTGCTGGATTAGGTCATGCAATGGTCTATAAGTACAATGATTTGTGGGTTTTAGTTTGGGAGTAATTATGTGGGAGTTTATTTGATTTATATGCAATTTGAGCTCAAATTAACTTCTTAGTTTGCATATGTGTAGGTGTGGTTTACTTAGTGCCTTCCCGTCCCCGTCCTAACCATTGTCGATCGCTCGCGCCATCCCGTCACTGGCGCCACCTTGGTGAGCCTCTTGTTCTTGTCCTTTTTATAAAGAAAAATCACGTTGGTATGATTTAGATAGTTACTTGTATAATTTTCTTACCTATATGGTTGTTAGTTATACATAGTGGCATGGTTTTGATATCCGTCCCCGTCGGCCCTTGTCCAGTTTATGATTCGAATGTGGTACATATATTCTATTTTATACCTATTTGTTGCATTTCATGTTTATGACATTATGCCCATCAAGTTGACATAGATATTTTTATCTAGGAGGTATGTGAACCGGAAATTGCAACCAACCCTCTTGTCGAGAAGTTACATTTAGTTGAAAAAGAAAATGAGTATTTGAAAAAAAAATGAAATTAATTGAAGAAGAGAAGATGAAACTAGAGTTGTATGTTGCCGATGTCGTTGATGATCACAAGATCAAGATGGATGCAATGCGCTTGAAGATTAGAAAGATTAGAAAATAGGTTTTTTTACATCTGTGCCTCTGGTTCCTTAGGTCTACTCATTGATCATTGCGCTCTTAACTTTTGCTCATTTTTTCCCACTCCCTTGCCCGAAACCCTCAGAATTGGTCACAACGGATGTTGCCGCCGGGTCAATGGCTTGACCGTTAACTCTGATGAGTGGGGCCGCACTGGACTATGTCGTACGTTGGACCTGATAAGTGGGGCCGCGTTGGTGATACGTCTCCAACGTATCTATAATTTATGAAGCATTCATGCTATATTACTATGTGTTTTGAATGATTATGGGCTTTATTATACACTTTTATATTACTTTTGGGACTAACCTATTAACCGGAGGCCCAGCCCATATTGCCGTTTTATTGCCTGTTTCAGTATTTCGAAGAAAAGGAATATCAAACGGAGTCCAAACGGAATGACACCTTCGGCAACGTGATTTTTTGGAAGAATATCATCCTGGAGACGTGGAGTTCAAGTCAGAAGATACTCGAGGACTCCACGAGATAGGAGGGTGCCCCCCTGTAGGGCGCGCCCCCCTGTCTCGTGGGCCCCTCGAGCACCCCCCGACCGACTTCTTTCGCCTATATAGTCCCACGTACCCTAAAAACATCAACAGAGAAGATAGATCGGGAGTTCCACCCTCTGTAGCCACCAAAAACCTCTCGGGAGCCCTTCCCGGCACCCTGCCGGAGGGGGGATCCTTCACCGGTGGCCATCTTCATCATCCCGGCGCTCTCCATGACGAGAAGGGAGTAGTTCACCCTCGAGGCTGAGGGTATGTACCAGTAGCTATGTGTTTGATCTCTCTCTCTCTCTCTCGTGTTCTCTCTCGTGTTCCCTCTATGGCACGATCTTGATGTATCCCAAGCTTTGCTATTGTAGTTGGATCTTATGAAGTTTCTCCCCCTCTACTCTCTTGTGATGAATTGAGTTTTCCCTTTGAAGTTATCTTATCGGATTGAGTCTTTTATTAGAACACTTGATGTATGTCTTGCCGTGCTTATCTCTGGTGACAATGGGATATCATGTGCCTCTTGATGTATGTTTTGGTGACCAACTTGCGGGTTCCGCCCATGAACCTATGCATAGGGGTTGGCACACGTTCTTGACTCTCCGATAGAAACTTTGGGGCACTCTTTGAAGTACTTTGTGTTAGTTGAATAGATGAATCTGATATTGTGTGATGCATATCGTATAATCATGCCCACGGATACTTGAGGTGACAATGGAGTATCTAGGTGACATTAGGGTTTTGGTTGATTTGTGTCTTAAGGTGTTATTCTAGTACGAACTCTTGAATAGATTGATCCGAAAGAATAACTTTGAGGTGGTTTCGTACCCTACCATAATCTCTACGTTTGTTCTCCGCTATTAGTGGCTTTGGAGTGACTCTTTGTTACATGTTGAGGGCTTGTTATATGATCTATCTATGTTATTATTGTTGAGAGAACTTGCACTAGTGAAAGTATGAACCCTAGGCCTTGTTTCCTATCATTGCAATACCGTTTACGCTCACTTTTACCACTTGTTACCTTGCTGTTTTTATTATTTCAGATTACAAAAACCTATATTTACCATCCATATTGCACTTGTATCACCATCTCTTCGCCGAACTAGTGCAACTATACAATTTTCCATTGTATTGGGTGTGTTGGGACACAAGAGACTCTTTGTTATTTGGTTGCAGGGTTGCTTGAGAGAGACCATCTTCATCCTACGCCTCCTACGGATTGATAAACCTTAGGTCATCCACTTGAGGGAAATTTGCTACTGTCCTACAAACCTGTGCACTTGCAGGCCCAGCAACGTCTACAAGAAGAAGGTTGTGTATTAGACATCAGTTGGGCGGTGTCATTGTTCGACCGTTGGACTGTCGTTTCGTTCGGCCGTCCCTTGCATTAAACGCCTGCGCGCGCCGCCACGATAGAAGCCCGCTATGCATGCACCTAGCAAAGCCTGCCTGCATGCGTCGATGTGCGCCGCCACGATGCGCCGACCGAGCCTGCATGCGCCGATGCATACCTCCATGGTGCACTAACCGAGCAGCTTTCTTGCACGCCAGCCGCCCCGGATGCAGAGACCTTCACTGCCGCTGGTTCCTCTCTTCTAGCTAGGTGGCTAAATATTTGTGGCTTGTGTAAAAAAGATAAGGGTTCGTTGTGGCTGCATGCACTAGGTGGTTACTAACAAAGCGAGCTCTCTAAGACAACAATCAACAAACATGTAGTCCCAATATGTAGATAGGGCCAACAAGCCCATAGCACGATCACATAGTCCAAACTAGGAAGAACTTAATAATAGAATAGATAGAAAACTTAATAATAGAACTTAATAAAAGGGCCACCCCATAGCATCTCCAACTTAGTTCAATTACAACTTAACATAAAATAGAATCAAAAAAAAGATAGAGGGTTTAGAACCCTAGCAGCCACTGTTGGTGTCAAAACCGGTAGATCTTGGGTAGGGGATCCCAATCTGTATGTATGAGGATCAATGGTAACAATGGACAAATGGACACAATGTTTACCCAGGTTCGGGCCCTCTTAAAGGAGGTAAAACTGTACCTCCTGCTTGATTGAATTTGATGAGGACAGGGGTTACAAGAGTTGATCTACCTCGAGATCGTAATGGCTAAGCCCTAGCTTGTCTAGCCTATGAGTATTGTTATGATCCCATCTTCGGTCTGAGCCCTCCGGTTTATATAGACATCGGAGGGGCCTAGGGTTGTACAGAGTCGGCTTACAGGGAAGGAAACAATATATTCGGACACTTAATCTTGCCGTTCACGCATACAAGTGTCTTATCCGGACACGGGAGGTGGCCTCCTTCCTTTATCTTGACGGCCCATCAGTCCGGCCCATATTGGATACGCCAGACGCCCGAGGACCCCTTAGTCCAGGACTCCCTTAGTAGGCCCTGAACCAGTCTTCAATGACGACATGTTCGACAGTCTTCGGCATTGTGAGGCGGGTTCCTCTCCTTGAACACCATACATCAGCTTTCCCCTTCATAATAGAACTATATCCAGCTCTGTATAATTATCACAAACCTTAGCCGCGAAGGCAGAATATATAAAAAATAGGAATGGTGTCTTTACTGACAACTTTTTCCAGTGAAGCGTCAGACTTGACTCTTCAGTATTTTGAACCGTTTTCACACTCCTCGTTTCGTGTTTTGAGGTCGAGCCCCCCCTTGGCCCATCGTGTCAAAATAGTGATCGTGCCCACTTATTACGGGATTCTCATCAATGAGATTTGGGTAACCCAACCAACCACGACGCACGCTCTCATTGGGAATGGGCGAGTTTTAAGGCATAAGTGGGGGGGGGGGCGGTTGGCATTTCTACTAACTATAAGAGGGAAAAAGATTCCTCCTTTCTTACCCACGCCTTCCTACTGCCTCTGCCTCCCAATCTCTCAAGCTCCAGCGCCCGAAAAAAAGTTTTCATCTTCCTCACCGCCTCCACCTTCTCCAGCCTTGGCTAGCTCGGGCTCCAAGGGCAAGTGGGAGGCCTCCTCCATCACGGAGAAGGACATGAAGTATCTCTGCAGCGCGGGGTACCTGGCCGCAGACATTGCGCACAGACTTCCCGATGAGGGACAAATCATCCCCACTCCGGAGCCCGGTGAGAGGGTTGTCTTCCTCCCCCATTTTCTTAGAGGGCTAGGGTTTCTCCATCCCTTCGTCCAGGGTCTCATGTTCTACTATGGGCTAGATTTCCATGATGTAGCCCTGAATGCTTTCCTCCATATCTCGGTGTTCATCTCGTGTGCGAGGCTCTACTCCGCGTCCCCACACACTTCAGCCTATGGATCAAAATCTTCAATCTGAAGCCGAAGGTGGTCGACGGACAGCATGCGGACTGCAGCGGGGCCATGATAAGCAATCTGCCCAATGCCACATGGCCCAAAGGGGCCTTCATCAAGACCGTCAAGGTCTGGTAGCAGGAATGGTTCTACATTACCGAGCCCTGCCGTGGCAACTGGCCGGCCATTCCGAAGTTTAGATCCGGACCTCCCACGAGGCTCACTTTGTGGACCGCTAACAGTCTCACTGGGGGTCCAAGAGGGAGGTGCAGACGCTGCAGATGCGCATCACCAACATGCTGGGCAAAAATGTTGGTCTCACCAATGTGGTGCCGATCATGCTCTTCCACCGCCTCCTCCCTTGCCAGCGCCGGGCCTCCCACATGTGGGAGTTCAATCCGGAGGAGCCGCGGACCTTGAAGCGCTTCTTCGGCACTACGCACGAGGGAATATGGAAGTCGCTCTTCAAGGCCCAGAAGATATGGCCCATGGAGACCGAAGATGTCGGGCTCGACATCGAGAATCCAGCCACTCCAGTATGTATTAATCTTCTCAAAGACGTGTCCGGTCAATATATTTTAATCAATAAGAATCTTATCAATCCACTTGTTCACAGGGCTGGACAACAAAGGCGGCACGGATCTAAAGTCCGGCTCCGCTGCTCGAAGACACAACCACTCCCCAGCTGACGGAGATGCTTGTCTCGACGCCCTACTAGGCGTTGGAGAAGAAGGGCAAGGAGCCCAAGGGTACCCCCACCGCATAGGCCCTTCGGACACTGTGTCCCGAGAGACCGAGATCGTCTCCTCTCATGAGGCAGACAAAGACGGAGAGGAGGAGGAGGAGGTGGAGAGCGACTCCCCCCTCATGGGGAGGAGTAAGAAGAGGACGGCCTCCGAGAACCCGGAGGGGGCGGCACCGAAGAGGGGGAAGATTACCCTCTCGGCAGTTCAGACTCAGTGTCCGAACACATCCCCATGGGGGCCCCAGGGGCGAAGCCCTTGGCCGATTCATAAGTATCCGAGATTTCACTCTTCAGTTTCCGCTTACCTACCTATGTTATATAAGCTATGTTATTGTTTTCTTTTCAGTGCCCCTCGTGATATTCCGAACGCCTCGTCTTCGTCGGGGAACTCTCTGGCGCCTAAAGAGGCAGAGAGTGACGCTCTGTCGAGGGCCCCCTCGCCTACTGCCATGGAGGATAGCGAGGTGTCGTCCCAAAGGACTCCTCCTGGCCAAGGAGGGGCGGACGAGGGCATGGAGAAGGCGCCTAAGGTTAACACCTCGATCGCGGAAGACCTGGGGGAGGCGACCCCCATGCATGACTACCAACAACGGGGAGCCCCAACAGTCCGGGCCGCCGCCACACACCATTCCTAAGACCAATACGACTCCGGAAAGGGATGTGCAGCCCCCTTCAACAGAGGGGTGAGGAGCAATAGCTCCCACATTAGCCCTCGTTAAAGGCTGCAGATGTTGTGGAGGAGGCGCTGCAACGCGCTTCCATCATGGAGGAGCACCGCACCCTGATGGTTGCGGTTATGGAAAAGGTTAAGTCTGCGAAAAGCAGACTGAATGAAGCCTTCAACAGCCTAGTGACGGGCTTTGAGGTATGCGATGTAACCCTCTAAAAAGTTTTTCATATTAAAGGATGAACCCATGTATACACAGTAGCCCCTAAGACTCTGTCCGCATTAGAACAATCCGGACAGAGGATCCCCAAGCGAAGTTACTAATATACTGTGCTAATGTGTGACAGGCATCCATGTTGGCGGCTACCGCCCATGCCGTAGAGGTTTCCGAGCTCAATTAGAAGCTTCAATTTGCCGATGAGGAGCTCGGCCGCGTCAACAAGCGGTTTGACAAAACACAAGGTATGCAGAACTTGTATATCGGAAGTGATATATGCATTGAGTCTTTTAACTTATTTGATCTTGTGATTATGATAACAGTTGGCGCGGCCGAGGTCGAATCCCTCAAGAGAATGCTTGCCCAATCCTAGAAAGAGGCGAGGTGAATAGGGCAGCTGCTGACAAAGCGGCGAAGGAGCTGGAGGTGTAGCAAACTGCCCGCCACCAACATGAGGCTCGGGTGGGCGAAGTCAAGAAAGAGCTCATGGACGCCATTACTAAGTGCGAGTCCTTGGAATAGAAGACTTCGGAGCAAGCATCCGAACTCGCCAAGGCTCTCCAGGATAGTAAGGAGGCCTGGGTTGAATCCTAGAGCGCTCGCCAGGAGATCTAGCAGGCAAGGCAGATAGCGGCTGGTAAGGCCTTTCTTCTAATGAGTAAATTTGGAAGGAGGAGATATATCTTGCTGACCCGAGTTTGGAGTTCTACAAGCGTGTTTGCGGATCTTCCGAGGAGTGTTGATGATGCCGCAGAGTTCTTCCGAGCCAAAGAGGGGAGCTCGACCGAGAAGCTGTTCTGGTCGCAATATATTGCACCAGAGCATCCGATGCCCCTCAGCGACCAGCTGAAGCAGCTGACCGAGCTGCATAGGGTGGCCGGCTTGGCCATGAAGGATCTAATAGTCCAACTTTGGCCAGCCGAGTCCATGCCCAACAGTTACTTCGGCCTCGTGAAGCGGCTTGTCGATGCGCGTCCACGGATTGACGACATAAAGCGGTCGACCCGCATAGAAAGTGCCTGAATGGCCTTCGCCCGCGTGAAGATGCAATGGGCAAAGACGAAGGCCACCGGAGTGGCGACAGCAGGGCCGCCGGAGGGCAAAGATCATTGGAAGCTAGAGAGATACTTTGCAGAGGTCCTGGAAGGGGCCAGAATAGTAGAGGGCCAATGTTCCAAGGATGTTATTTTTGATTGAATGTAATCGGGTGGCAGAAACCATGTTATGAATCCGTGTAATGATTGTGCTTTTTGTCTTAATTTTATCCTCTTGTGCGGCCGTTTATTGTCTGTGTTTTGGAAGGTTGCCAGTCGTCGGCTTCTGCCCTCTTTTAAATATTACAGGGGTGTTCGTAAATGCATGGCCGCACTTTATCCAACGTCTTGGTCCATAGAGGAGGCGTCCACGAGGTGAACTAGGCAATCAGACTATGCGGCTTTATTACCTTCACTTAGCCATAGGAGTCCATCGGTGGGGTTAAGTATTACCCCAGTTGCATTAGGTGGCAATCTGGATTACAGTGCCTTTGCAACGCGGCTGGTCGAGTTCTAGCCCCTTGTGTGACACACCAAGAATCGCTAGCAATCTGTAGTATAACACTAAGTTAGCGGATCGCTGACCAGCTCTCGCTTATCATGACAGTCAGTTTCCGCTTTCTCTACTGAGGTACTTGACCGGACGAGCCAGAAATACAATCACAGTAGTTCTCCCTTTACTACCTTAGCCGAACTAGCGGAACATAAGGTGGTAAGCACAGGATCCGGGCAACCCAACTATAGACTAAAGACATGATTCGGAACCGATGCATATAATGCAATATCCGGGACGCCGAAGAGTTCCCTATAGGTGTTTGGACTTTTAGGATGTGCTAGGCCGAATATAGCCCCCGGAGTAAAGCCCGAGCTAAAGCACGTACGTCAATCAAAAATAAGGAGGGAAAACATGAAGTACCAAACTAAAGGTGGTGATCATTTGCTTCCTTTATATCCTTATAGAGACATGTGTAGACATATAATGCCGTGAATAATGAGGTCATGTTACATGCCAAAAAATTTACATAAGGGAAAGTTTTACATAGGGCCTAAGAGTAGTGGTTTGAAGATCCCTATGGTACCCTGCAGCACGTCTGCGTCATTTCTCCTTAGTACTAGATCCTTTGGGAGGAAGATTAGATGGTTGTCTGTAAAGAAGAGACAGAGAGGCCAAAGAGGGAGCCATCGTGCCACCATACAACTTTTAGGTTTTCGAAAGAGCCTGCAGTGAAAGGGAAAAAGAAAATTAGGTATGTGAGGTCTGACTAGGGTCGAGCCGTACTATGGACCTTTCCTGCAGTGTGCCTCCGGCGTTGCCCAAGGTATTTTAAGTGCATAATTATGTACGTGCGGTACATATACCACGGCCTTGTAGAGTAGTCAGTGGAGGTAGAATTGCTATTCAAGGTCCGCGTCCGCTGAGCTATCTACATGAAGTGCAAACCTGACTTTGTTTAAGAATATCATTGGTCTTGATGGCTGATGAATTGTTCGCTTCATGAGGCCACCATATACCTCGGCTGCTAGGGCCGCAGTGTGCTCTTCGATTCAGAGGGAGCACTCCATATTTCCATTGACTGTAATGACGCCCCGCGGTCCAGGCATTTTAGCCTTCAAATAATAATAGTGCGGGACCACGTTGAAACGGGCGAAAGCGGTTCGTCTGAGCAGTGTGTGATAGCCACTGCGGAAAGGGACGATATCGAAGATTAGTTCTTCGCTACGGAAGTTGTCCGGAGAGCTGAATACCACTTCCAGCGTTAATGAACCCATACAACGGGCCTCCACACCGGGTATTACTCCTTTAAAGGTAGTGTTGCTCGGCTTGATTCTTGATGGGTTGATGCCCATTTTGCGGATAGTATCTTGATAGCTCAAGTTAAGACTAATGCCGCCGTTCATAAGGACTCTAGTGAGATGATATTCGTCGATGATAGAATCAAGTACTAGGGCGGCGAGCCTCCGTAACGGATACTAGTTGGGTGGTCCCTGCAATCAAAAGTGACCGGACAGGCTGACCATGGATTGAACTTTGGGGCGACAGGCTCTATGGCGTAGATGTCCCTTAGTGCGCGCTTGCCCTCCGTTTTGGGTATGTGAGTGACATAGATCATGTTCACTATTTTTACTTCGGGAGGAAACTACTTTTGACCCCCGGTGTTCGGCTGATGGGGCTCGTTGTAATCCTCGCTTGGAGGTCCCTTCCCCTTGTGTTCAGTATTTAACTTACCATCCTATTTAAAAACCCAACAATTTTTATTGGTGTGGTTAGAAGGCTTGTCAGGGGTACCATGAATCTAACAGGGGTCTCGAGGATTTTGTCCAAGTTGGATGGACCGTCCATGTTGCCTTTGTGACCAGATTTTGAACCACCGAATCCGGCATTAACTGTCGTGTCTTCGGTGTTGTCGTTGTTATTCCGATGTTTGTTCTTGTTGCAGCGTGGCCGGCTATTACTGTCCCTAGCCTCAGAGGTGCCAGGATCGCTGGAAATGTTGCTTCTACGAGCTAGCCAACTATCTTCGCCCACGCAAAAGCAGGTCATAAGTGTTGTCAGAGCTGCCATGGTTTTCGGCTTTTCCTGCCCGAGGTGTCGGGCGAGCCATTCATCACGCACGCTATTTTTAAAGGCCACTAAAGCTTCAATGTTTGGACAATCCACGATTTGGTTCTTTTTAATGAGGAACCGATTCCAAAGTTTGCGGGCTGACTCTCCGGCTTGCTGGATTATGTGACTTAGGACGTTTACGAGTTTAAACCCTTCCGAAAATTGGTGTTGCATTACTTCATTAGTAAATCACACAGGGTGTGCGGCACCCCTATACCTGGCTACATCATGATGTAGATCAGATGATATCTGTGTATAGTGCTAACCTCGAACTTGATGATGTTGATAGCGCCAGGTTTGGTGGCTGTCATATCATGCCAGAGCACGTCCTCTGGATCCATAGATTGATCTGGTCTGACCGGCTTTATTGGCCAGGTCCTGACGTAGGTCATATGTGTAGTCCAGCGCTGATGTCTCCTTGCCTCTACGGCGAGGTGGTGCAGGCTGGTGTTCGACCTGATAGGCCATTTTGTCCCATCCACGTGGTGGTCGGTCTGGTTGATCAGCATGGTTGTATCTCGATGGAATTGTCTTGAGGGCTTTATCATCGAATTGTGGCAGCAGCCTGTGTTTGGGGTAACTCTTTACTGGTCGCTCAAGGTCGTATTCTTCCGTGGCTAGGACCTTAGTCCACCTATCATTGAGCGTTTCCTGTTTAGCTTGAAGTTTTTGCTGTTTCTTTTTCAGGCTCCGCGTAGTGGCGATGAGTTGTCGTTTGAAGCGCTCTTGTTCGAGGGGTTCCTCTGGGACGATAAAATCTACGTTCCCAAGGCTAACGTCCTCTTCGTAGACTGCCATGTAGTTGTTGTCCTCCGAAACTTCGTGATCAGCGTGTTCTGGGCTATACTAACCTTCCTCCTTCTCATCCTGTTCGGACGTAGGCTCGATGGGGTGGTCTTCGGCGTTGTCTGGGGTTTCATTATCTCCAGTGTCGGCAGTGCTATCCATTGCCCGACGTGATCGTGAGCGGCGCTGCTGACGCCGATGCTTTCGTGGTTCGTCGACGGGCTTGTCCTTGCTTGGATCTTGAATGCCATCATCGTCCTTTTCTTCAGGAGAGTCCACCATGTATACATCATAGGTAGAAGTAGCTGTCCAACACCCTGTAGTAGGTGTCGTGGTTCTAAGTCTGACAGTAGTATAGGGGGGTTGGTATGGAGAGGCAAGATCCTAGCTATGGAGTAGTTGTATACACAAGGGATTTACGAGTTCAGGCCCTTATCGGAGGAAGTAACAACCCTACGTCTCGGAGCTTGGAGGCGGTCGACTGGATTATGTGTGGATGAGTTACAGGGGTGCGAACCCTTTACACTGAGGAGGGGGGTGGCTTATATAGATTCCGCCAGACCCCTTCGGCCCTCAGTCATGCAGGGTTTAAGGTACATTAAGGTCGGGCGTTACTGGTAACGTCATAAGTAAAGTGCTATGATGACCATAAAAGCTACTTAATGACCGACCGTTTGCATGCAGAGTGGCTTTAGATCTCCCAGCCGTCGAGTGGTTGGCTTCATGGTCGAGTGGTTGGCTTTACGGTCGAGTGTCTTCGAGTCTATCGAGTGGAACACTTCTGAGTCGATTGACAGGTGGTTTCTTCTAGAGATGTCCATGGGTAGGGTAGTTTGGACAGGTCCATGACCCTACCCTAGGTACATAGCTTCATCATTAGCCCCCGAATGGATCGAGGTTTGAGTGGGGAAGGAGTTGAGAACTCTTCCGACCCACCTTTCGTGCTATGAGTGTATCTGGCTCTGGATTCAAGGACTTGAGTAACGACACCAACTTCTTTTTCGGTCACCTTGATCCATTCTTGGTTTCAGTCGAGTGAGTTTCTTTACCAGAAAAGTTCCGAGTGACTGTGTGGAGGAGATCCTCCGTCTGACAAGTTGTTCTGCTGCTCACGGATTCTACGTGATTCGAATTTTGGGAAGCGCGCGGGGCGGAGGAGGCCGCAGTAATCGGACGGGATAGGGCGGAGATGCCTCGATCTCCGCGCCACCTTTTTCGCCACGTATGGCACGCGCGACTGTTGCGGGATTTGACAGGATCGCCCGGGCCTACAAGTCAGTCACTCGGAAGTAACCTCATATAAGGCGCCGGACGAGGGTTTTTGAACAGTGCGTTCTCATTTCCTCCTCTCTTCTCCAGACCTATCCGTCGCATCCGCTTCCATCTCAGCGCAGCCCCCGTGCGCATCTCGCCGGCGACGATTGTGAAAGAGAAGACGGCAGCTCTGGAGTGGGCGAAGAAAGCGACAACGAAGGCGATGGGAAGGGCGACCAGTCGAGGTGGATCTTCATCAAGAGCCGGCCTGCCGCAGGGCGACTGGATCCGCTCGACGATTCGTCTAGCAGATCTTGACGACCTAGCCGATGGAGGGCCGATCCCCCATGGATCGGTGCGGTTCCTGGGGAAGGAGTCTGAGCCGCAGCCTCGGGAGGGTGAGTGCGTTCTCTTGGCTACCCATGTTGACCGTGGGTTTTCTTTGCTGCCTCACCCTTTCTTTCGGGGATTTCTGAATTTCTTTGGGGCGCAACTCCACCACTTCACACCCAACACCATCGTGAACCTCGCTACTTTCGTGTCTTTGTGCGAGAATTTCTTGGGTTGCCGGCCTC
Source organism: Triticum aestivum (assembly GCF_018294505.1). Lineage (NCBI taxonomy): Eukaryota > Viridiplantae > Streptophyta > Magnoliopsida > Poales > Poaceae > Triticum > Triticum aestivum. The sequence goes on from NC_057795.1 coordinate 363,901,395, forward strand.
ATTGGGGTCTTTTCAAGAACATCTTCACCTGTCGCTCCCAGACGGTGAAAAAGACCAATCGAATGACGAGAGAACACAAGTGAGGGGAAAAAGCTCTTTTTCGACCATGACCCTACCCGACTCGGTGCGTGGCTGGCAGTCGACCTGGTTCTACTGCAAAGACCAGCCGACGCCAGGGAAGTCAACTAGACTTCCTCGTTTTTCCGTGGAATGAGTGAGGAAGCCTTCCTCTTTGAAGGTGATCCCGGAAGAAAAGGCGCAGGTTAAGGTGCTGGTCGAGCGTGTTGTCCAGCTTGTCCGTGACGGGGTGACCGGCATGGACCTCTTGGAGGTCTTCCTCCGATGATGCATCCAACCGCTTCAAGCCCGAGACCATCCGATGTGGTTGTATTCTGGCACTGAGTACAGCACTCGGATCCACCCGGAGGAGATTGACAATGCCACGTTGGAGAGGTGGATGGCGAGCATCACACGGAACAAAGACAACCCCCGAGGGGCCAGGAGGATTCCTCCACTCGACCAATCATATGAAGTAGATCAGGTCCGATTCTGCATCTCTGACTGTGGCCTTTCTTTCTTTATTCTGTTTGCTCAAAATCAGTCGACTGACTTTGGTCTTGTTTGTTGTCTTCTAGGCCATGAGTGAGATGTACTCGACGCCCAACTGGGCGCAAGAACAGGCTGAGGAGGGAGAGGCGAGCGAAGGCGAAAGTGAGGAGGAGTGGCAATCTGATGGTGAGGGGGAAGAGGATGACGACGGCTCCAGCGAAGAGGAGGAGGAGGAAGTCGATCCTCCTCGCATGGAATGGCGATCCAAGCTCGCCCACGACCCCGCGAGTGAGCGCGGCAAAGCGATTGCGCCTGTTAGGCAATCGTCAATGCGTCCTCGGGCGGTTTCTCCGACGCCGACTGAAAAAGCGCCAAAGCATCCACGAGCGGCGCCATCAAAGCCGCCCAAGGCCTTGCCAAAGATGAGAATGGCCATTCCCACCATTTCTGGGTAACAACAGAACTTGTGTCTTCTCGTTTAGCATGGACGAACTCTTGGTCGACTCATTGATTAACTGACTGGTTTCTGAAATCTCCAGTGCTGCTACCTCCGAGACCTCCGCCAAGAACAAAGACCAGGAAATGGAAGACGCTGCCACCTCCAACCTTGGTACGCTCTCTGTAGTTTCACCATTGGTCGATTGGATTTTCGTTTGTAACTTTGGATTTTCCCTGTAGCTCCCCCTCATGTCATTGGTCTCCCTGATGATGACGACGAGGTGCCACTGAGGGCGAGGAGGAACAAAAAGGCACCGGCTGGCAAGACCACTCCGATTGCACCAGTGCCTGAGACATCGGTTCAAGAGGGTGGCGATGTCACTCGGCATTCCGTGTCCTTCGCTGTATCGCTGATGAGTGTCCAGCCTTCATCGTCGACTGCTGACCCACCCTCCCTTTTTGGCACGCACCATGTCCCAGAGGACCAAGCCGGTGCTGCTAAGGAGGCTATACGCCAGGCGGGGATCATGATGGAGCAGGTGAAGGCGATCCGAGAAGCCAGCCAAGCGGCCTATGATGCTAGCTCAGCCCTTCAGAGCAACGTCCAGGTTAGTTGGTCGCCGCTTGTTCTGTTAGGATATGCTATCTAAAGACTTTCTTTCCGAGGATCTTTGTATCTGTACACCCACTGGGTGTGTCGATTGAATTTTTGAATTGGTGGGGGCAAGCTGAGTGCACCCACTTGGTGTAGTCCCCGAGACTATGGTGGACTGCTGGCAGTCGACTGTAGTCTTCGTATTTGAAATTTCTTCACTCTAACTTCTTCACTCGATCTGGTTGGACCATGTCGAATGGAATCTTGGAACCGGTGGGGGCACGCTGAGTGTACCCACTGGGTGTAGTCCTCGAGACTATGGTGGACTGCTGGTAGTCGACTATAGTCTGAAGAACCCCTTTTTTTGGTAGATCATGATGATACCATGGCTGACTGCTGGCAGTTAGCTATGGTTTTGGGACCATAATCTCTTTGTTGCTTTTGGTTGACTGATCAGACCGAGTTGATAGAACTAGTGGGGGCACGCTGAGTGCACCCACTGGGTGTAGTCCCCGAGACTACTGTCAAATATTTTGATTCGACTGTAGTCTTAGAAATGTTACAGTTTTTCTCTTAGTCACTCGGAAGCAACCTCTCTTTGATGTCTGTTTACTGACTCTTCACAGAAATCTTGTGAGCTTGTGGCTCGCTATACTGAGTTGGAAAACAAACATATCCAGCTCGACCTTGACTTGAAGCTTGTTCAGGAGAACTTTCAGAAGGCGAAGAACGAAGCAAAAGGTATGATTGGTGAGAACTTGACGACTGTCTTTATCTTTCTGACAATTCTTGATATTTATCTCATTGTCATTTTGCAGATAAAACGAAGGAGGCTCTGAAGAAGAAGGACCATGAACTTGCCGAGACGCAGAAGGTGGATTTGGACAAAATGAAGCTTGCGGAAGAGAAACTGGCTTCAGTCGGTAAACTTGAAGATGAGAACGCCAATCTGAAAGCTGCTCTCGACGCGGCCAACAAGGAAGTCAGCCGTCTGAAGAATGAGAAGATAGCTCTGAGTGACAAGGCTAGTGAACTGGTGGGGAAGAAGAACGATCTGGAGGCTTATCTGGGAGGTCTCGCCAAGAAGTTATTCATCATGCTTGAGGGTAATCTCTCCTACCCGACTGACTTGTAATTATCCACTTATCATAGAACTGCTGGTTTATCTTCGAGTTGTGTTTACTGAATTCTGCCAAAACTTCGAGGACGAGACCAGTCGAGTGGAGACGGGCTTGGACCCCATTAATTCTCTTGTGAAGGACGAAGCTGCTATGAACGTGCTCCGACTGGAGTCTCGTGTTGCTGGTGTGGTTAACTACCTTGCTCGACTGAAGGTTGCGGCGTCGCGAATCGACACAACACTCTGGCCGGGAGAGACACTTCAAAATGACCTCGAGTCTCTAATGACTCGACTGAATGAAGTTCCAGGTCGAGTGCAAGAATGGAAGAAGTCTTCTGCCAGGTGTGGTGCTAATGTTGCTCTGTCCCTGGTCCGTGTTCACTGCAAGGACGCGCGAGAAGACAAGTTGGCGTCCCTCAAAGTGGCCAATACCAAGAAGCATGACTTCCAATCTTTCATGGAGACCTTCATTGCTGCTGCCACTCGGATTGCTGATGGAATCGACCTGGACCAGTTTGTCGCGCCTTCCAGTCCTCCACCCGAGGAGTAAGAAAAACTTCTACGCTTGATGCCTTAAATTTGCCTCGGAATGCCGAGTGGTTTTGTAATCGATAAACTTTTACAGGATTGATGCCTGAGCACTTCTGGATCCGTAGGATGTTATCTGAACTTGGCTTATCGTTGAATATGCTTGCATTTGCCTTCGAGCGAACTTTGTTCTTCACCCGGAATATATTTTAGTTCTTGTGACGCAGCTCTAACGTGGAGAATCCAGTCGACCTACACATCATCACTCTTGCAGGTAGGGATGGAGCATACATTGCAGCGACCTGCATCCTTGCGGATCGGGATGGAGCGCACGTTGTATTTGTGGCGTAGCTCTGAAGGAGAAGGTAGCAGTCGACCTGCACCTCGTCGTCCTTGCAGAGCGCACATTGTATTTGTGGCGTAGCTCCAAAGGAGAAGGTAGCAGTCGACCTACACCTCGTCGTCCTTGCAGAGCGCACATTGTATTTGTGGCGTAGCTCCGAAGGAGAAGGTAGCAGTCGACCTGCACCTCATCGTCCTTGCAGAGCGCGCATTGTATTTGTGGCGTAGCTCCGAAGGAGAAGGTAGCAGTCGACCTGCACCTCATCATCCTTGCGGATTGGAACTTAGGCGAGTACTGGACTGCAGCTAAGACCCCGAGTGGGAGGTTCGCTGTCCACTCGGTAGGATTTTCAAATACTTAGGCGAGTACTGGACTTCAGCTAAGCCCCCGAGTGGGAGGGTTGCTCTCCACTCGGTAGGGTTTTCAAATACTTAGGCGAGCACTGGACTGCAGCTAAGCCCCCGAGTGGGAGGGTTGCTCTCCACTCAGTAGGATTTTCAAATACTTAGGCGAGTACTGGACTGCAGCTAAGCCTCCGAGTGGGAGGTTTTGTCTCCACTCGGTAGGATTTTCAAATACTTAGGCGAGTACTGGACTGCAGCTAAGCCTCTTAGTGGGAGGTTTGCTCTCCACTCGGTAGGATTTTCAAATACTTAAGCGAGTACTGGACTGCAGCTAAGCCTCCGAGTGGGAGGTTTGCTCTCCACTCGGTAGGATTTTCAAATACTTAGGCGAGTACTGGACTGCAGCTAAGCCTCTGAGTGGGAGGTTTGCTCTCCACTCGGTAGGATTTTCAAATACTTAGGCGAGTACTGGACTGCAGCTAAGCCCCCCCGAGTGGGAGGGTTGCTCTCCACTTGATAGGATTTTTAAATACTTAGGCGAATACTGGACTGCAGCTAAGCCCCCCGAGTGGGAGGGTTGCTCTCCACTCGGTAGGATTTTCAAATACTTAGGCGAAACGGATTCGCAGCTAAGCCCCCGAGTGGGAGGGTCGCTCTCCACTCGGTAGGATTTTTAAATACTTAGGTGAGTACTGGAATACAGCTAAGCCTCCGAGTGGGAGGGTTGTTCTCCACTCGATAGGATTTTCAAATACTTAGGTGAGTACTGGACTGCAGCTAAGCCCCCGAGTGGGAGGGTTGATCTCCACTCGGTAGGATTTTCAAATACTTAGGCGAAACAGATTCGCAGCTAAGCCCCCGAGTGGGAGGGTCGCTCTCCACTCGGTAGGATTTTTAAATACTTAGGCGAGTACTGGACTGTAGCTAAGCCTCCGAGTGGGAGGGTTGTTCTCCACTCGGTAGGATTTTCAAATACTTAGGCGAAACGGATTCGCAGCTAAGCCCCCGAGTGAGAGGCTTGCTCGTCACTCGGTAGGCTTTTCAAATACTTAGGCAAAACGGATTCGCAGCTAAGCCCCCGAGTGAGGGGCTTGCTCATCACTCGGTAGGATTTTTTTTACAAACTTAGGCGAAACAAATTCGCAGCTAAGCCACCCACTTGGGGATTTCTCACATAAACAAAAGCAACAACAATCAATGGGAAAATTATAACACTCTTGTCTTTGATAAACAAACTATAGGAGTACTTTTTATTACATCTCATCCGAGTGAGTACTTAAGTGTAAAAGGGGGCGGAGCAGCTCCGCATTCCAAGGTCGTGGCTCATCAATCTGGCGACCGACATTGTAAAGATGGTATGCTCCATTGTGGAGAACTTTGGTCACGATGAAGGGGCCTACCCAAATAGGGGCGAGTTTGTGTGGCTTCTGTTGATCCACTCAGAGGACAAAGTATCCTTCTTGGAAGGGTCGACTCTTCACGTTTCTGGCATGGAATTGACGCAAGTCCTGCTGATAGATGGTCGATCGGATCAAGGCCATCTCTCTTTCTTCTTCTAGAAGGTCGACTGCGTCCTGCCGGGCTTGTTCTGCTTCATCTTCAGAGTAGAGCTCGACTCGGGGTGCATTGTGAAGCAGGTCACTCGGCAGAACTGCTTTAGCTCCATAGACCAGAAAGAATGGAGTTCGCCCAGTCGACCGATTAGGAGTAGTCCTCAATCCCCAAAGAACTGATGGAAGTTCGTCGACCCATGAGCCTGCTGCGTGTTTGAGATCACGCATCAACCGGGGTTTCAGTCCTTTGAGAATTAGGCCGTTTGCTCTTTCTGCTTGTCCATTCGACTGGGGGTGAGCAACGGAAGCGTAGTTGACTCGCGTGCCTTGAGAAATGCAAAAGGCTTTGAATTGGTCGGAATCAAAGTTTGACCCATTATCAGTGATGATGCTATGCGGAACTCCATATCTGAATATCAACTCTCTGATAAAGCTGATAGCAGTGCCGGCATCAAGATTTTTGATAGGCTTGGCTTTGATCCACTTAGTGAACTTGTCGACTGCCACCAGTACATGGGTGAAGCCGCTCCTGCCAGTTCTCAGTGGTCCAACCATATCTAATCCCCAAACAGCGAAGGGCCAGACGAGTGGAATGGTCTTCAAGGCTGAGGCGGGCTTGTGTGACATATTGGAGTAGAACTGACATCCTTCACACTGGTTGACTATCTCTTTCGCCATTTAATTTGCTTTTGGCCAGTAAAACCCCGCTCGGTATGCTTTAGCCACAATGGTCCGAGAGGACGCATGATGGCCACAGGTTCCCGAGTGGATATCGTCAAGAATTATCTGACCCTCTTCTGGTGTTATACATTTCTGACTGGCTCCAGTCACGCTTTCCCTGTACAACTGTCCCTTTATCACAGTAAAGGCCTTGGATCGACGGACTATCTGTAGAGCCTCTTCTTCATTCTCTGGGAGCTCTTTCCTTAGGATATACGCGATATATGACACTGTCCAATCGGGAGTGATGACTAAAACTTCCATGATCAGGTCGACCACAGCTGGGACCTCAACTTCAGTCGGATCCGTGGCACTTTTTGGCTGCGGGGCTTCTTTGGTGAAAGGATCCTCTTGAACTGACGGTGCTTGGATATGTTCCCAAAACACACCACTGGGAATGGCTTCTCTCTTGGAACCTATTTTTGCCAAATCATCAGCTGCTTGATTTTTCAGTCCGGGTATATGATGAAGCTCTAACCCCTCGAATTTCTTCTCTAGCTTTCTTACTGCATTGCAGTAACCAGACATGGCTGGGCTTCTGACGTCCCACTCCTTCATCACTTGGTTAACCACCAAATCAGAGTCGCCATAGACCATGAGGCGACGGACGCCAAGTGAAATGGCCATACGCAACCCATACAAAAGTGCTTCATATTCTGCTTCATTATTGGAGGAATCAAAGTGAATCTGGAGCACATATCTGAGCTTATCTCCTCGGGGGGAATCCAACACTACCCCAGCACCAGAACCATTCAGCAACTTAGAGCCATCAAAGAACATGGTCCAGTGCTCCGAGTGAACTTGAGTCGGAAGTTGCTGTTCAGTCCACTCGGCGATGAAATCTGCTATTGCTTGGGACTTGATGGGTTTCTTTGCCTCAAATCTGATATCTAGGGGAAGGAGTTCAATCGCCCATTTTGCCACTCGACCAGTTGCATCTCTGTTGTGCAGAATCTCTAACAATGGACCGTCGCTGATGACTGTAATGGAATGGTCAGAGAAGTAATGAGCAACTTTCTTCGTGGTCATATAAATCCCATATACAAGCTTCTGATAATGAGGGTATCTTAGCTTTGATGGGGTCAAAACTTCAGAAATATAATATACTGGGCGCTGAACTTTAAAGGCTTTTCCTTCTTCTTTCCGCTTGACCATAAGTACTGTACTGACGACTTGTCCTGTGGCTGCAATGTAAAGCAGTAAAGGCTCTTTGCTGATCGGGGCAGCAAGCACCGGCTGGGTGGAAAGCAGGGCTTTTAGCTCTACAAATATTGCATCAGCTTCAGGAGTCCACTTGAACTTGCCCGACTTCTTCATCAATTGGTAAAGAGGCAATGCCTTTTCACCGACATGAGAGATGAATCGACTTAAAGTGGCCAAGCAACCAGTAAACTTATGAACATCGTGCACACGCATAGGTCGATTCATTCGGAGTACAGTACCAACTTTTTCTGGATTTGCGTCGATTCCTTGTTCGGAAACTAGAAAACCGAGTAACTTTCCGCCGGGAACTCCGAATGTGCACTTTGATGGATTAAGCTTGACATCATACCTCCTGCGGTTGGCAAATGTTTCAGCAAGGTCAGTCAGCAGGTCGGAACCTTTCCGCAACTTGACCACAATATCATCCATGTACGTTTACACATTCCGACTGAGTTGAGTGAGCAAACACTTCTGAATCATCCTCATGAACGTGGCTCCGGCATTCTTGAGGCCGAATGGCATGGTGACATAACAGAAGCACCCGAATGGAGTGATGAAAGTTGTTTTGATCTCATCAAGTCCATACAGACGGATTTGATGGTAACTGGAATAGACGTCTAAAAAAGACAGGCGCTCACATCCCGTAGTCGAGTCGACTATTTCGTCGATGCGGGGGAGAGGAAAATGATCTTTCGGGCAGGCCCGATTGATATGTTTGAAGTCCATGCACATGCGAAGTGACATGTCCTTCTTGGGGACCATGACAACATTGGCGAGCCACTCGGAGTGATAAATTTCTCGGATAAACTCTGCTGCTAAGAGCCGAGCCACCTCCTCGCCAATGGCCTTTCTTTTCTGGACGGCGGACCGTCGAAGATGTTCTTTGACAGGTTTCGCTTTTGAGTCGACTCGTAGACGGTGCTCAGCCAGCCCCCTGGGAACACACGGCATGTCAGAAGGTTTCCATGTGAAGATGTCCCAGTTCTCACGGAGGAACTGGATGAGCGCTTCTTCCTATTTGGAGTCGACCGTTCTAGAGATATGAGTCGGAGCAGCACTCGGGTCGATCGGGTGAATGTGAATTGGTTTGGTCTCACCAGACGACTGAAACGCTGATTCCGTAGCGGGCTTCTTAGCTCGCAACAAATCACTTGGGTCTGCAGTTTTCTGGTATTCCTGCCACTCTACCGTTGCCATCTGGGCATCGGCGATCTTTGAGCCTTTCTGAAAACACTCTTCCGCCTTCTTCCGATTGCCAGTAATAGTGATCACACCTTTGGGGCCAGGCATCTTCAATTTGAGGTACATGTAACATGGTCGAGCCATAAAACGTGCATAAGCTGGCCTGCCCAAAATAGCGTGATAGGCACTCTGGAAATCCACAACTTCAAACATCAACTTTTCTTTGCGGTAATTTTTGGAATCACCGAAAACCACATCAAGAACAATCTGGCTGAGTGACTCAGCCTTCTTTCCAGGAATGACTCCATGGAAGCTCATGTTGTTGGTACTGAGTCTGGACATCGGAATACCCATCCCCTTCAACGTCTCTGCATATAGAATATTCAGGCCACTGCCACCATCCATCAAAACTTTAGTCAGTCGAGTGCCTTCGACAACTGGGTCGACCACCAGAGCTTGCCTCCCAGGGGTGGCTATGTGTGTCGGGTGATCAGACAGGTTGAATGTGATGGCAGTCTGAGACCATTTTAGATAACTAGGTGTCACCGGAGCAACCATATTCACTTCCCGGTTGATAACTTTCAATCGACTTTTGCTTTCAACGTCAGCAAAAATCATCAGGGTGGAATTAACCTGGGGATATCCATCATCACTATCCTCTTTGTCCTCAACTTTTTCCAACTCCTTTTCCTTATCTTTGGGTTGTTTCCCCTGGAATTGCGGGATCAAGAGGCGACATTGTCGAGTGGTATGTTTCGGGTAAATGAATTTACCCTTCTCATCTTTTTTTGTGTGGATGTGGCACGGCAAATCCATCACGTCATTTCCTTCTTTGTCCTTCACCTTCTTAGGGTTCCAAGGCCCTTTGGGCTTTCCTTTAGACTTTCCTTGAGTCACGGCCAAGGCTTCTCCAGGAGCAGCTAGCTCGGCTTTCCGCTTCTGCTTCCGACTGGAGTTCCCTCCTCCGGTTTCGTGGGTGACCGACTTGTACTTGCCACTCCAGAGCCGATCCTCTTCTTCACCATTGGCATACTTGGTGGCTATCTCCATCATTCGACTCAGAGACATGTCTCCGGTTCGACCAAATTTTAGGTTTAGCTCTCTATTCTTAACGCCTTCCTTGAAGGCACACACTGCTTGGTGATCAGATACATTCTCTACCTTGTGATGCAACGTGATCCATCTCCGGATGTAATCTCTCAAAGTTTCATTCGACTTTTGCACACAAGATTGCAGCTCTGTCATTCCCGCTGGTCGCTTGCAAGTTCCTTCAAATGTTCTGACAAACACTCGGGCAAGATCTTCCCAAGTGTAAATGCTACTGGGTGCTAACTGATTCAACCATGCTCTGGCCGAGCCCTCCAACATAAGAGGCAGATGTTTCATGGCCACCTCATCATTGCCGCTGCCAATCTGAACAGCCACTCGGTAGTCTTCAAGCCAAGTATCAGGCTTGGACTCACCAGTGAACTTCTCCAGTCGCCAACCTGAAGTTGGGAGGAATCACCGCAGCCCTGATGGCTCTGCTGAAACACTCTGGTCCTGAGACGTGCACTCTGCTGCTGGTGGGTACATCTCTGTCGTGACCCTCTCGGTGAGCTCTGTTCCTGTCGACCAAACCTTGAACAATAATGGATCTCGCATCAAAGCCTGGTTCCCTCGGGTCGATTGGAATCCTTCGCCCAACACTATGATGGCGTCTATCATCCTGTTGTCGAGGCGCGTACGATCCACCCCTTGGGGGAGGGGTGGGCACTCGACGTCGATCATCGCGATCGATTTGGTGATCATACTGCTCACGGTTCTTGTATTGATCAAGCCGGTCACCATGCCCCTCACGCCTCGGGGGTGATCTGGGGCTATGAGCCGACTGGACTGTATTTGCAGCTACAGATCTGCTGTGAATCCTATTCCGCGACTGTGATACAGCTGAATTTTGATCTCGTGCTGCCTGGAGTAAATCACTGATCTGCAACAAGCCTCTGCCAGCCTCTGACTGGGAAGGCTGAATTGACTCTGCTATACGGGCCGCAACAAGCCTCTGTCGGTGGTGGAAAGAGTTGTCGTCGACTGGATTCCGGAACCCGTTGCCGCGCACGCTCGTTGAGTGCTCGTTTAAGGTTCTCCAGTCGAGTGTGCTCAGCCAAGTTGGCCAAGCGCGTGTCCTCTAAGGCACGAGCCTCGGGGGTTTCTCCAACGATAGGAGTGTGCAGCGCATCCATGTTCCGGCCGCGAACTTCTTCCCTCTGCAGCGAAGTGAGGGGCTCGGGGAGATACTCTTCATGGGCATGCGACGGATCGCCTCCGCCGTCGCCTCCGCCGTTGCCTCCGTCGGTGCGGGGAAAACCGGGAGGACCGCGTGGTCCATCGACCATCAGAACCTCCGCCGCTGGATCATTGTTGTCGCACTCGGATGCAGTCTCTACGGAGCCAGTCGACAGGTCGAACAGGTCGTAGAGAGATTCGTCGGGCTCGATTGACGCGACTTGGGGGGTGGCCGACTGGCGAGCCACCGCGTGCCTCACCCACCGCTGAAGCCTCGACAGACCGGAGCGCTTGCGCTGGCGGGAAACAGGGAGGGAGGACGACCCAAAGACCGACCGATACTAGGTCGACGGTTGCCGTAGGAGGACATCACGGACGCACGCGCGAAAGTGCATCGCTCTGTGGACTGGGAGCGCGTCGATGTCGAGCGGAGCCTCCTGAATCCAAGAAGAGTCGTCGGCGATGAACGTGAGCGCGCCGAGACGGATCTCACGGCCCTCAACCAAAACTCCGCCTGAAACCATGATGAAGCAGATCGGAAAAAATCGCAACTTCTCCAATAAGTCGCTAAGACACCTGCCCCAAGGTGGGCGCCAACTGTCGTGGTTCTAAGTCTGACAGTAGTATAGGGGGGTAGGTATGGAGAGGCAAGATCCTAGCTATGGAGTAGTTGTATACACAAGGGATTTACGAGTTCAGGCCCTTCTCGGAGGAAGTAACAGCCCTACATCTCGGAGCCCGAAGGCGGTCGACTGGATTATGTGTGTATGAGTTACAGGGGTGCGAACCCTTTACACTGAGGAGGGGGGTAGCTTATATAGAGTCTGCCAGACCCTTCCGGCCCTCAGTTATGCAGGGTTTAAGGTACATTAAGGTCGTGCGTTACTGGTAATGTCATAAGTGAAGTGCTATGATGACCATAAAAGCTACTTAATGACCGACCGTTTGCATGCAGAGTGGCTTTAGATCTCGCAGCCGTCGAGTGGTTGGCTTCATGGTCGAGTGGTTGGCTTTACGGTCGAGTGTCTTCGAGTCTGTCGAGTGGAACACTTCTGAGTCGATTGACAGGTGGTTTCTTCTAGAGAAGTCCTTGGGTAGGGTATTTTGGACAGGTCCATGACCCTACCCTAGGTACATAGCTTCATCAGTAGGCGGGTTTTGGATTTGCTCGACGTCGACATCATCATCCATACCGTCGATGTCTTCAGAAGCATGGTCTAGCATGTCGGTTAAATCCTCGACAGTGGATACTATGTGGGTGGTGGGTGGGATGTGAAATTCCCTGATCTCGGCCCCCTGCCTATGCGGGGTGTAGTTCGGAGGCGAAGCTTCCGTAATGGCGAGAGATTGCATTAAGCCCAGAGCTTCGTCTAAAAGCAAAAGTTGGATGGGGGTCAGCGGATCTGCGGGGCCGGACACTTGATTGAGTCCGGGGGGTGCAGACCTCAGTGATTCAGAGTTATCCTCCATAGGCCAGTCCGGCTCAACGATGTCCGGGAGAGTCCCGTTTGATTACGGGGTTACCAACGGTGCGATCGCATCTGGGTCTCTGGCTGAGAGTTCCATGGTAGGAGAGAGTCCGGTGGGGTTGATCCTCTAGTCATTGAAAAACGTGATCTTCCCCGGATCTAAGGCCAAGGCAAGTGTGAGCATTGGCCCCTAGACGGGATATGACAGCAGATCCAAAGGGCCCTCTTTATGAGTGTGGGGAGCAGAAGTTGAGGCTGGGAATCCCTCAAAGATTAGATCCCCTGGATATCAGCGACGTAGTTCAAGTTCCCGAACCTGATCTGGTGACCAGGGGCATAGCTCGCGACCTGCTCGAGGTGGCTGGTTGAGTCAGCACGTAGCACGAAGCCGCCAAACACAAAGACCTGTCCGGGGAGAAAAGTCTCCCTGGACACAGTATGATTGTTGATGAAGAGGCGTGACATCAATCCTTCTGGGGACAACACATTGGAGCTCTCAATGAAATCGCCAATGTCGGTGTCAAAACCGGCAGATCTCGGGTAGGGGGGCCCAAGCTATATGTCCGAGGATCAATGGTAACAGTGGACAAATTAAGGGACACAATGTTTACCTAGGTTCGGGCCCTCTTAAAGAAGGTAAAACCCTACTTCCTGCTTGATTGTATTTGATGAGTACAGGGGTTACAAGAGTTGAACTACCTCGAGATCATAATGGCTAAACCTTAGCTTGTCTAGCCTATTGATATGGCTCCAACGTATCTATAATTTATGAAGTATTCATGCTAATATATTATCATTCTTGGATGTTTTACAACCACTATATAGCAACTTTATATAATTTTTTGGGACTAACCTATTGACCCAGTGCCCGCCAGTTGATGTTTTTTTGCTTGTTTTTTACATAGCAGGAAATCAATATCAAACGGAGTCCAAACACCGCGTAACTTTTTGGAGATTTTTTTGGGGCCAGAAGAAAGCCAGTGGACCAAGGAAGCACCTGGGGGGCTGCTCGAGGGGATCAACACCCACCAGGGAGCGCCAGGAGGCCTAGGAGCGCCCTGGTGGGTGCTTCCCACCTCGGCACCCCCTGAACCGCCTCTTCACCCTATAAATTATAAAATATTCCAAAACCCTTCGGGGCAGCCCTAGATCAGAAGTTCCGCCACTGCAATGCCTCTGTATCCACGAGATCCAATCTAGACCCTGTTCCGGCACCTTGCCGGAGGGGGGAATCATCACCAGTGGCCATGTTCATCATCCCGGCAGCCACCATGATGAGGAGGGAGTAGTCCACCCTCAGGGCTGAGGGTTTGTACTAGTAGCTATGTGTTTAATATCTCTCTCTCTCTCTCTCTCGTGTTCTTGAGATGTCATGATCTTGATGTATCGCGGGCTTTGTTAACATAGTCGGATCACATGGTGTTTTCCCCTCTCTATCTTGTTGTGATGAATTGATTTTTTCCCTTTGAGATTTTGTTGTTATCGGATTGAATACTTTTATGGATTTGAGAACACTTGATATATGTCTTGCAATTGAATACTCGTGGTGACAATGGGGCATCATATTGATTCACTTGATATATGTTTTGGCGGTCAACTCACGGATTCCCGCGGTGACATTGGGGTAATCTTTGCATAGGGGTTGGTGCATGTTCTCGTCTTTTGTTTCTCCGGTAGAAATCTTGGGGCACTCTTTGAAGTTCTTTGTGCTGGATTGAGTATTATGAATATGAATTTCTTTTGGTGTTATTTTAGTATGAACTCTAGGATAGATTGAATGGAAAGAATAGCTTTGTGTTATTTTAGTATGAACTCTTGAATAGATCGAACGGAAAGAATAGCTTTGAGGTGGTTTCGTACCCTACAAACAATTTGTTCTTGTGTTCTCCGCTAGGTTGGAACTTTGGAGTGATTCTTCATCGCACTTTGAGGGATGGTTATATAATTCAATTATATTAGCACTGTTGAGAGATTGCACTAGTGAAAGTACGTACCCTAGGCCTCATTTTCCATCATTGCAATACCGTTTGTGCTCCGTTTTACTATTTACTACCTTGCTGTTTTTTATTGTTCGCACTACAAAAACTCATATCTACTATCCATACTACACTTTTATCACCATCTCTTTGCTGAACTAGTGCACCTATACAGTTTGCGTTTGTATTGGGTGTGTTGGGGACACAAGAGATTTCTTGTATTTGATTGCAGAGTTGCTTGAGAGAGACTATCTTCATCCTACGCCTCCCACGGATTGATAAACCTTAGGTCATCCACTTGAGGGAAAATTGCTACTGTCCTACAAAACTCTGCGCTTGGAGGCCCAACGCGTGTCTACAAGAATAAAGTTGCATAGTAGACATCACCCATGAGTATTGTTATGATCCTATCTCTGGTCTAAGCCCTTCGGTTTGTATAGACACCGGAGGGGCCTAGGGTGGTACAGAGTCGGTTTACAGGAAAAGAAACAGTATATCCGGACACTTAATTTTGTCGTTCACACATATAGGAGTCCTATTCGGACACGGGAGGTGGCCTTTTTCCTTTATCTTGACGACCCATCAGTCCGACCCATATTGAATAGTCCGGACGCCTGAGGACCCCTTACTCCAGAACTCCCTGAGCCGCCTTCTCCCCTCACTCCTCCTCCGGTCACCCTTCACTACTCCTCCAGGGCATTGTCGATGGGGTACGGAAGAGTGTGCATGCGCGACGCATTGGGGAAGATGTTGGCATACTGCGTGAACACGTTTTGGGTGGTGAAAGTGATGAACTCGCAGCCACACGAAAACACCCAGCCGAGGAGGTAGAAGGTGTCGAATGTGCTGGTGAAGTGGGCAAGGAGAGCAACAACCACCCCATTTTGGATGACCTCCTCGATGCGGAACATCCTTGGAGATCCCCGCGGGAGGTGGTGGTAGCCGGAAGCGAGGAACAACTCGGTGAAGTTCCTTATGGTCATTCACCTTGATATCACCCACACACGTAGTGTGCGCTCAATGTACATGCCATAAGGGTAGAGCCTCTCCGGCACGGTGGGTGGGAAGCAGTAGGTTGGTCTGGTGTACTGCATGGCTGAGGTATGTGCAGAAGAAGTAGAAGGGGTCGAAGAGCAAGAAGGGAAGATGGCAGAGGATGGGAGATGGATGAGGGATGGCAGAGGCAGAGGGTGGAATAGCCATAGTGCTACGTGTTATTTCACCGTGGCAATAACGGGGTCAAATGTGAAGTAGCCTGTTTTCACACCCACCGCGGCATCGGGAGTGTACACGCATGGGAAACCGTGGTTTGAAAAAAAGAAGAAAAAGAAGCTAATTGCATGCATGGGAATCTATTGTCATATATATTAGGGTCCCTATATATTATATGAATAAAAAGAAACGTTTTTTGAATAGCCTGTGGCCATTTTGCATGATAAAAATTAATTTGGCCCTTTTAAATTTGGTCATTTTGCATTTGCATTGAGCAAAAAGAACTAAATTTTCTAGGCAATATCAATTGTTGTGTAATTTCAAACAATGCAATAAAATTGAGCCAACACATTAAAAAAACAGCGCAAAGGATGCAAAAAACACGACGCAATTCGACGGCCCAACCAGAGCTTGGTTTCCTTTTGGCCCCAATAACATTTTTTGCAGTCAGTGGTGGGCGAGCAGCCGAGCACAACCAACAAGATCGCCTCTCGCAGATCGCCGCACGATCTGATGATGCGAAGCCATCCATGTGATCCAACAGCGCGGAGCCTGCACATAGCATCTCCAGTGAATTCCTTCTAGAAGACCACATCCAAGGGATGTCGCTTGGCACCAAGGTATGATCGGACGGCTGACGTTCGAAGCTAGGGTTAGGCGAAACCCCACGGGGTTTAGAGGGGTTTTAACCTGGTGAACGGGGTTTCTCAGGCTTTGACTGTGCATAACTAATTTAAAACAATCAAAAAAATATGAAACCTTCGTTGTTCGTCGTTTTGTAAGACACACTAACGAGGAAACAAAATACTGAACTTGGTCTATGGTCATTTTCATGAAAAAACCCTAGTTGGCACGATCGATGTCAAATGAGCACCATTAATTTAAAAAAAACGAAAAATATAAAACCTGCGCACAATGTTGTCTTATGTGACATGTTACCAACCAAAAATCATACTTGGTCTATGGTCATTTTCATGAAAAAACCTTCACACATGTGAGCTATCACATACACCATTTCATAGAGTTCAAGGAGAGGAGGTAGGGTTACCTTCTGTTTTTGAAAAATTTAAAAAATATCAAAAAAAATCACCAAATCATTATTTCAAAGTGAATAAGAAGGATCTGAACTTAGTTTTCCATTTTCATATTTGAAATGTGTTTTTAATAGTTTTTATATTAAAGCATATTTTTTCAAAAGAAAATGTAAAAATATGAAGATTAATTCAAAAAATAGTGAGACTTCAATTTTACACTATATAGGTTGAATATGTGTTAATAAAAAGCAGTTGGTTCATTTAGAGTAGGTCCAAAAAAACTTGATTTCAAATGGGGTTGTTTACCCTAGCCTGGGAGCTCATTTGGAGCACATTTCTCAAATTCAAATTTCTTTGACCTCCTCTAAATCACACCAAATTTTGCACAAATGATCTCCTACAGAAACTTAGATAGTTTGCCAAGTTTTTTTTGCATTTTTTGAATTTATACTGTCTGGTCGAATGTCAGTTCAAAACATCCGATAATAAAACGTCCTGGTGGGAAAAACATGCATTTGATTAATAAACATGAGACAAATAATTAGGATAATACTCCTTTATGATCAGTGAAAAAGCAGCATGTCTAATGAGTGAAGCAACACTGAAACAACATGTGTGATCATTGCAGCACCTAAACTAGTGAGAAAAAGTAGCATGTCTGATCAGTGAAGCAACACTGAAACAACATGTGTGATCATTGCAGCACCTAAACTCATAGCTCACAACATCTAAACATAACTATCCATACACAACAGGCAAATTTAAGGACGGACAAATATAGATAGCATAATACATTATTACCATAGATTCAGTTCATGACGTCATAAACGGCCACATTCACTTTACCAAAAGTAACCCAAAAGATAAAGATAAAACGTGCTGCCACATTCAGTTCATCACATCATCATATCACGCCGGAGCCAAGGCCTTCGCGAGGGCAACATGCTGCCCCCTGATCATGTAGTCCTCCCCACAAATCGCTACATCCTCTGCATGAGACACAAGGTGATCGAAGCGGCCATCCTTTGGCTTTGGCTTGGTGGTGCAGTAGGGACAGTGCCACTTCTTGATCTTGCGGTTGTAGAAGGAAGCGACTCCCTTGGCCTTGATCTTATCCACCTCCTTCGCAGTGAAGGACGCGATGTAGCCCTTGTACACATCTTCTATAGAATCATACTGCACACATGAATGAATAACATTAATACATTATAGATTCATATACACCATGTCAAAGGAACTAAATGAACAATCTAAATTTCAAGTAGGCTTACCTCATATTCTTTGTCGTCACTATACTCTGGATCATATGGGCCGAACCCAGTACGGTCCAGCTTCCTCTTTTCCCCCGAAATATCATGCTCCTGAATATACAATTACATTCATCACTAGTAAATACAGAAGCCAGTTGAAATTTATATATGCACACATGTCACATTGATCATAGGGCCAATATAATCATCCTATTTGCATTTTCCATTAACATGCACACACATTGAACAACAAAGCTAATATAACTACATACTGTGGAAAATTTTATATACTAATGAATCAAATAACTTCTTAATCAATGGGTTACATTTGGGCATATGACATTCAAAACCCCAATCTGCGTAGCATTCAAAAACAAATCTAATAGGGACCCCTGATACGTCCATTTTGCATCATGTTTACCTATGGTTATTTATATTGTTTTATGCATAATAATGCTTTTTGGAGTAATTCTAATGCCTTTTCTCTCTTAATATGCATGGTTCACACAGAGTGGGAGAATTCCGACAGATGGAAATCTGGACCTGAAAAAGCTACGTCAAGCTACCTATTCTGCATAACTCCAAATGAGCTGAAACTTCATGGGGAATTTTTATGGAATAAATAAGAAAAAATGGAGCAAATAACTACCGGAGGGGGGCCACCTGGTGAGCACAAGACACCAGGGCGCGTCAGGGCCCCCAGACGCGCCCTGGTGGTTTGTGCTCAACCCAGCCCACCTATGGTGCCCCTCTTCTGGTATATAAGTCATTTTGACCTAGAAAAAAAAATAAGGAGAGGACTTTCAGGATGAAGCGCCGCCGTCTCGAGGCGGAACTTGTGCAGGAACACTGATGTCTACTACACAGCCTTCTTCTTATAGACGTTGTTGGGCCTCCAAGTGCAGAGGTTTGTAGGACAGTAGCAAATTTCCCTCAAGTAGATGAACTAAGGTTTATCAATCCGTGGCAGGAGTAGGATGAAGATGGTCTCTCTCAAACAACCCTGCAACCAAATAACAAGGAGTCTCTTGTGTCCCCAACACACCCAATACAATGGTAGATTGTATAGGTGCACTAGTTCGGCGAAGATATGGTGATACAAGTGCAATATGGATGGTAGATATAGGTTTTCGTAATCTCAAAATACAAAAATAGCAAGGTAACTAATGATAAAAGTGAGTGTAGATGGTATTGCAATGCTTCGAAACAAGGCCTAGGGTTCATACTTTCACTAGTGCAAGTTCTCTCAACTATAATAACATAACTAGATCATATAACTATCCCTCAACATGCAACAAAGAGTCACTCCAAAGTCACTAATAGCAGAGAACAAACGAAGAGATTATTGTAGGTTACGAAACCACCTCAGAGTTATTCTTTTCGACCAATCCATTGGGCTATTCCTATAAGTGTCACAAATAGCCCTAGAGTAAAATAATACCTTAAGACACACATCAACCAAAACCCTAATGTCACCTAGATATTCCAATGTCACCTCAAGTATCCGTGGGTATGATTTTACGATATGCATCACACAATCTTAGATTCATCTATTCAATCCAACACAAAGAACTTCATAGAGTGCCCCAAAGATTCTACTGGAGAGTCAAGACAAAAATGTGTGCCAACCCCTATGCATAGATTCCCAAGGTCATGGAACCCGCAAGTTGATCACCAAAACATACATCAAGTGAATCAATAGAATACCCCATTGTCACCATGTGTATCCCACGCAAGACATACATCAAGTGTTCTCAAATCCTTGAAGACTCAATCTGATAAGATAACTCCAAAGGGAAAACTCAATCCATTACAAGAGGTAGAGGGGGAGAAACATCATAAGATCCAACTATAATAGCAAAGCTCGCGATACATCAAGATCGTGCCGAATCAAGAACACGAGAGAGAGAGAGAGAGAGAGAGAGAGAGAGAGAGATCAAACACATAGCTACTGGTACATACCCTCATCCCTGAGGGTGAACTACTCCCTCCTCGTCATGGAGAGCGCCGGGATGATGAAGATGGCCAGCGGTGATGGATCTCCCCTCCGGCAGCGTGTCGGAACAGGGTCCCGACTGTTTTTTTGTGGCTACAGAGGCATGCGGAGGCGGAACTCCCGATCTTGGTTTATTTTTGGGGGTTTCTGTATTTATAGGAATTTTTGGCATCGGTCTCACTTCAAGGGGGTCTCCGAGTCATCCACGAGATAGGGGGGCGCGCCCAGGGGGTAGGGCGCGCCCTCCACCTTCGTGGAAGGCTCGGGACTCTTCTGGCCCAACTATTTTACTCCGGGGGCTTCTTTTGGTCCATCAAAAATTGGCACGTCAATTGGACTCCGCTTGGTATTCCTTTTCTGTAGAACTCAAAAACAAGGGAAAACAAATACTGGCACTGGGCTCTAGGTTAATAGGTTAGTCCAAAAAATCATATAAAATAGCATATAAATGCATATAAAACGTCCAAGAGGGATAATATAATAGCATGGAACAATCAAAAATTATAGATGTGTTGGAGACGTATCAAGCATCCACAAGTTTAATTCCTGCTCGTCCTCGAGTAGGTAAATGATAAAAACAGAATTTTTGATGTGGAATGCTACCTAACATATTTATCAATGTAATCTTTTATATTGTGGCAAGAATATTCAGACCATAAGATTCAGAACAAAAGTTTAATATTGACATAAAAACAATAATACTTCATGCATACTAACAAAGCAATCATGTCTTCTCAAAATAACATGGCCAAAGAAAGCTATCCCTACAAAATCATATACTCTGGCTATGCTCTATTTTCATCGCACAAAATATTTAAATCATGCACAACCCCGATGACAAGCCAAGCAATTGTTTCATACTTTAGTATTTTCAAACTTTTTCAATCTTCACGCAATCCATGAGCGTGAGCCATGGACCTAGCACTATAGGTGGAATAGAATGGTGGTTGTGGAGAAGACAAAAAGGATTAGATAGTCTCACATCAACTAGGTGTATCAACGGGCTATGGAGATGCCCATCAATAGATATCGATGTGAGTGAGTAGGGATTGCCATGCAACGGATGCGCTAGAGCTATAAGTTTATGAAAGCTCAAAAATAAACTAAGTGGGTGTGCATCCAACTTGCTTCTTCATGAAGACCAAGGGCAATTCCAGGAAGCCCATCATTGGAATATACAAGCCAAGTTCTATAATGAAAATTCTCACTA
Source organism: Triticum aestivum (assembly GCF_018294505.1). Lineage (NCBI taxonomy): Eukaryota > Viridiplantae > Streptophyta > Magnoliopsida > Poales > Poaceae > Triticum > Triticum aestivum. The sequence goes on from NC_057795.1 coordinate 363,922,382, forward strand.
GTATATGAAAGTGACAACATAGGATACTCTCTATCATGAAGATCATGGTGCTACTTTGAAGCACAAGTGTGGTAAAAGGATAGTAGCATTTCCCCTTCTCTCTTTTTCTCTCATATTCTTTTTAGTTTTTTTATTTGGGCCGTCTCTTTTTTATGGCATCTTTTTTTTCTTTTTTTTCGTCCGGAGTATCTCCCGACTTGTGGGGGAATCATAGTCTCCATCATCCTTTCCTCACATGGGACAATGCTCTAATAATGATGATCATCACACTTTTATTTACTTACAACTCAAGAATTACAACTCGAAACTTAGGACAAAATATGACTCTATGTGAATGCCTCCGGCGGAGTACCGGGATGTACAATGAATAAAGAGTGACATGTATGAAAGAATTATGAAAGGTGGCTTTTCCACAAATACGATGTCAACTACATGATCATGCAAAGCAATATGACAATGATGATGTGTGTCATAATAAATGGAATGGTGGAAATTTGAATGGCAATATATCTCAGAATGGCTATGGAAATGCCATAATAGGTAGGTACGGTGGCTGTTTTGAGGAAGGTATATGGTGGGTGTATGGTACCGACGAAAGTTGTGCAGCACTAGAGAGGATAGCAATGGTGGAAGGGTGAGAGTGCATATAATACATGGACACAATATTAGTCATAAAGAACTCACATACTTATTGCAAAAATTTATTTGATATCAAAACAAACTACTACGCGCATGCTCCTAGCGGGATAGATTGGTAGGAAAAGGCCATCGCTCGTCCCCGACCGCCACTCATAAGGAAGACAATCAAAAAAATAAATCATGCTCCGACTTCATCACATAACGGTTCACCATACGTGCATGCTACGGGAATCACAAACTTTAACACAAGTATCTCTCAAAATCACAACTACTCCACTAGCATGACTCTAATATTACCATCTTCATATCTCAAAACAGTCATAAAGAATCAAACTTCTCATAGTATTAAATGCACTTTATATGAAAGTTTTTATTATATCCCTCTTGGATGCCCATCATATTAGGACCAAATTCATAACCAAAGCAAATTACCATTCTGTTTAATACTCTCAAAATAATATAAGTGAATCATGAGAGTTCATCTATTTCTTCAAAATAAAACCACCGCCGTGCTCTAAAAAGATATAAGTGAAGAACTAGAGCAAATGACAAACTACTACAAAAAGATATAAGTGAAGATCAATGAGTAGTTGAATAATTATGTAACTATGTGAAGACTCCCTAACATTTAAGAATTTCAGATATAAGTATTTTATTCAAATAGCAAGCAAGGCAAAATAAAAGAAAATGACGCTCCAAGCAAAACAGATATCATGTGGTGAATAAAAATATAGCTCCAAGTAAAGTTACCGATGAACGAAGACGAAAGAGGGGATGCCTTCCGGGGCATCCCAAGATTAGGCTCTTGGTTGTCCTTGAATATTACCTCGGGGTTCCTTGGGCATCCCCAAGCTTAGGCTCTTGCCACTCCTTATTCCATAGTCCATCGGATCCTTACCCAAAACTTGAAAACTTCACAACACAAAACTTAACCGAAAACTCGTAAGCTCCATTAGTATAAGAAAATAAATCACCACTTTTGGTACTGTTATGAACTCATTCTAAATTCATATTTGTGTAAAATCTACTTTGTTCCAACTTCTCTATTGTTAATACCATCCGATACTACTCATAGATTCATCAAAATAAGCAAACAACACATAGAAAGCAGAATCTGTCAAAAACAGAACAGTCTGTAGTAATCTGTAACTCTAGAATACTTATGTACCTCCAAAAATTCTGAAATAAATTTGTGGACGTGATAAATTTGTATATTAATCTTCTGAAAAAAGAATCAACTTAAAATCTCTCATATGTTAAAAATTACAATTAACTTTCGCCCAAGTCTTCCCAAATGTCTTACTTGGCACTTTATTGAAACAAAAGCTATAAAAATGATTACTATAGTATCTTAATCATGTGAACACACAAAAACAGTAGGGGTATATATTGGGTTGTCTCCCAACAAGCGCTTTTCTTTAATGACTTTCTAGCTAGGCATGATGATTTCAATGATGCCCACATAAAAGATAATAATAGAAACATAAAGACAGCATCATGAAGAATATGACTAGCACATTTAAGTCTAACCAACTTCCTATGCATAGGGATTTCGTGAGCAAACAATTCATGGGAGCAAGAATCAGTTAGCATAGGAAAGCAAAACAAGCATAGCTTCACGATTTTCAACACATAGAGAGGAAACTTGATATTATTGCAACTCCTACAAGCATATACTCCTCCCTCATAATAATTTTCAGTAGGATCATGAATGAATTCAACAATTTAACTATCACATAAAGCACTATTTTCATGATGCACAAGCATAGAATTTGTATTACTCTCCACATAAGCAAATTTCTTCTCATGAATAGTAGTGGGAACAAACTCAACAAAATAACTATCATGAGAGGCATAATCCAATTGAAAACTAAAATCAAGATGACAAGTTTCATCGTTATCATTATTCTTTATAGCATACATGCCATCAAAATAATCTTCATATATAGCAACTTTGCTCTCATAATCAATTGGAACCTCTTCTAAAATAGTGGATTCATCACTAAATAAAGTCATGACCTCTCCAAATCCACTTCCATAATTATCACAATAACATTCAAGACCCTCCAGAATAATGGGATCATTACTTCCTAAAGTTGACACTCTTCGAAACCCACTTTCATAAATATAATCATCATAAATAGGAGGCATGCTATCACCATAATATATTTTCTCATCAAAACTTGGGGGACTAAAAATATCATATTCATCAAACATAGCATCCCCAAGCTTGTAGCTTTGCATATCATTAGCATCATGGATATTCATGGAATTCATACTAACAACATTGCAATCATACTCATCATTCAAATATTTAGTGCCAAACATTTTATTGTATTCTTCCTCTAGCAATTGACCACAAGTATCGGAATCTTTATTTTCACGAAAGATATTAAAAAGATGAAGCATATGAGGCACCCTCAATTCCAATTTTTTGTAGTTTTCTTTTATAAACTAAACTAGTGATAAAACAAGAAACTAAAAGATTCGATTGCAAGATCTAAAGATATACCTTCAAGCACTAACCTCCCCGGCAACAGCACCAGAAAAGAGCTTGATGTCTACTACACAACCTTCTTCTTGTAGACGTTGTTGGGCCTCCAAGTGTAGAGGTTTGTAGGACAGTAGCAAATTTCCCTCAAGTGGATGGCCTAAGGTTTATCAATCTGTGGGAGGCATAGGATGAAGATGGTCTCTCTCAAACAACCCCTCAACCAAATAACAAGGAGTCTCTTGTGTCCCCAACACACCCAATACAATGGTAAATTGTATAGGTGCACTAGTTTGGAGAAGAGATGGTGATACAAGTGCAATATGGATGGTAGATATTGGTTTTCGCAATCTAAAAATATAAAAAAACAAGGTAACTAATGATAAAAGTGAGCGTAAACGATATTGCAATGCTTCGAAACAAGGCCTAGGGTTCATACTTTCACTAGTGCAAATTCTCTCAACAATAATAACATAACTGGATCATATAACTATCCCTCAACATGAAACAAAGAGTCACTCCAAAGTCACTAATAGCGGAGAACAAACAAAGAGATTATTGTAGGGTACGAAACCACCTCAAAGTTATTCTTTCCTATAATTCCATTGGGCTATTCCTATAAGTGTCACAAACAGTCCTAGAGTTCATAGTAAAATAACACCTTAAGGCACACATCAACCAAAACCCTAATGTCAGCTAGATACTCCAATGTCACCTCAAGTATCTGCAGGTATGATTATACGATATGCATCATACAATATTAGATTCATCTATTCAAACCAACACAAAGAACTTCATAGAGTGCCCCAAAGTTTCAACCGGAGAGCCAAGACAAAAATGTGTGCCAACCCCTATGCATAGATTCCCAAGGTCACGAAACCCGCAAGCTGATCACCAAAACATACATGAAGTGAATCAATAGAATACCCCATTGTCACCACAGGTATCCCACGCAAGACATACATCAAGTGTTCTCAAATCCTTAAAGACTCAATCCGATAAGATAACTTCAAAGGGAAAACTCAATCCATTACAAGAGGTATAGGGGGAGAAACATCATAAGATCCAACTATCATAGCAAAGCTCGTGATACATCAAGATCGTGCCAAATAAAGAACACGAGAGAGAGAGAGAGAGATCAAACACATAGCAACTGGAACATACCCTCAGCCCCAAGGGTGAACTACTACATCCTCATCATGGAGAGCGCCGGGATGATGAAGATGGCCATCGGTGATGGATCCCCCCTCCGGCAAGGTGCGGGAATAGGGTCCCGATTGTTTTTTCGTGTCTACAGAGGCTTGCGGCAGCGGAACTCCCGATCTAGGTTCTTTGTTGGGGGTTCCTGTATTTATACGAATTTTTGGTGTCGGTCTCACGTTGGGGGGTCTCTGAGTCATCCACGAGATAGGGGGGCGCGCCCAGGGGAGTTTGGCGCGCCCTCCACCCTCGTGGATGGCTCGGGACTCTTCTGGCCCAACTCTTTTACTTCGGGGGTTTCTTTTGGTCCATAAAAAAATATCAAAAATTGGCACGTCAATTGGACTCCTTTTGGTTTTCCTTTTCTGCAAAACTCAAAAACAAGAAAAAAACAAAAACTGGCACTGGGCTCTAGGTTAATAGGTTAGTCCCAAAAATCATATATAAGAATATAAATGCATATAAAACATCCAAGATGGATAATATAATAACATGGAACAATCAAAAATTATAGATACGTTGGAGACGTATCAAGCACTTTAGCCCTCTGGTGGAGCGATTCCGCCGGGGGAACTTCCCTTCCGGAGGGTGAAATCATCGTCATCATCATCATCAACTACTCTCCCATCTTGGGGAGGGAAATCTCCATCAACATCTTCAACAACACCATCTCCTCTCAAACCCTAGTTCATCTCTTGTGTTCAATCTTTGTACCGAAACTATAGATTGGTGCTTGTGGGTGACTAGTAGAATTGATTACATCTTGTAGTTGATTACTATATGGATTATTTGGTGGAAAATTATATGTTCAGATCCATTATGCTATTTAATACCCCTCTGATCTTAAGCATGGTTATCAATTGTGAGTAGTTACTTTTGTTCTTGAGGTCACGGGAGATATCTCGTTGCAAGTAATCATGTGAATATTATATGTGTTTGATATTTTGATGGTTGTATGTTGTGATTCCCTTAGTGGTGTCATGTGAAGGTAGACTACATGACACCTCACCATACTTGGGTCTAATGGAATGCATTTTGGAGTAGTTATTAGACGACAGGTTGCGAGAGTGACAGAATCTTAAACCCTAATTTATGCGCTATTCCGTAAGGGACTGATTTGGATCCAAAAGTTTAATGGTATGGTTAGAATTTATTCTTAATACTTTTCTCATAGTTGGGGATGCTTGCGAGGGGGTTAATCATAAGTAGGAGGTTTGTTCAACTAAGAACAACACCTAAGCATCGGTCCACCCACATATCAAATTATCAAAGTAGCGAACACAAATCGAACCAACATGATGAAAGTTACTAGATGAAATTCATGTGTGCTATCATAAGAGACCGTTTTGGCCTGTCCTTTGCCTCAAAATTATTGGGCTACCTTGCTGCACTTTTGTTACTGTTACCTTTACTTGCTCGGTACAAATTACCTTTCTATCAAACTACTCATTACTTATAATTTCAGTGCTTGTAGACATTACCTTGCTGAAAACCGCTTGTCATTTCCTTCTGCTCCTCGTTGGATTTGACACTCTTACTTATCGAAAGGACTAAGATTGATCCCCTATACTTGTGGGTCATCAAGGCTCTTTTTTGGCGCCGTTGCCGGGGAGTAAATACTCTTGGTAAGTGGAAAATTGTAAGGAAAAATTATTACTACATGCAGAAATTTATTGTCACTTGTTACTATGGAGAACAATCCATTGAGGGGTTTGTTCGGGGTATCTTCACCTCGACCGGCACCACAATTAGTTACCCCTCAACCTACTGCACCTACTAAAAATATTGAATATGAAATTCCTTCCAGTATGATAGAACAACTGCCAGCTAATCCTTATGCAGGAGATGGAACCGAACATCCTGATATGCCCTTAATATATGTGGATGAAATTTGTGGATTGTTTAAGCTTGCAGATTTACCCGGAGATGAAGCTAAGAAGAAGGTTTTCCCTTTATCTTTAAAGGGAAAAGCATTGGCATGGTATAGGCTATGCGATGATATTAGATCTTGGAATTGGAATTTCATCAAAAAAATTATCCTATGCATCTAGTTCAGCATGATCGGAATTATATATATTATTTTTGGCCTCGTGAAGGAGAAATTATCACTCTAGCTTGGGGGAGGCTTAAGTCAATGTTATATTCATTCCCCAACCATGAGATCTCAAGAGAAATTATTATTCAGTATTTTTATGCTCAGCTTTCTCATAATTATTGATCCATGCTCGATACTTCTTGTACTGGTTCCTTTATGAAGAAGACTATTGAATTCCGGTGGGATATTTTAGAAAGAATTAAACGCAACTCTGAAGATTCGGAGCTCGATGAAGGTAAAGAGTCAGGTATTAAGCTTGAGTTTGATTTTGTTAAATCTTTTATGAATACCGATGCTTTTCAAAAGTTTAGCACTAAATATGGACTAGACTCTTAGATAGTAGCCTCCTTTTGTGAATCTTTTGCTACTCATGTTGATCTCCCTAAGGAGAAGTGGTTTAAATATCACCCGCCTATTAAAGAAGAAATTAAAGAACTAGTAGTTCCTAAAGAAGAGACTATCATTAAAAATGTTGATCCAGTTGTTCCTACTCCTTATATTGAAAAATCACCTTTCCCTGTTAGGATGAAGGAACATGCAAGGTTTCAACTGTGGTTAATAAAAGTTATAGTAGAACACCTAAACCAGCTGAACAAATCAAGGTATAACCTAGTGTTGCTATGGTTAAAGATCTCTTGGTCGATAATGTTGATGGGCATGTTATTTACTTCGTTGGTGAAGCCACTAGAATCGCCAAACCTGATGGGAAAGATAAACATAGACCAGTTGTTGGCATGCCCGTTGTCTCAGTTAAAATAGGAGATCATTGTTATCATGGTTTATGTGAAATAAGTGCTAGCGTGGGTGCTATTCCTTTTACTCTATATCAAGAAACTATGAATGACATAGCACCCGCTGAGATAGAAGACATAGATGTTACTATTAAACTTGCTAATAGAGACACCATCACACCACTTGGGATTGTTAGATATGTTGAAGTCTTGTGTAGGAAAATAAAATACCCCACTGATTTTCTTGTTGTTGGTTCCCCACAAGATGCCTTTTGTCCCATTATCTTTGGTAGACCTTTCTTGAACACCGTTAATGCTAAAATAGACTGTGAGAAACAAACTGTCGGTGTTAGTTTTGGTGATGAGTCTCATGAGTTTAATTTTTCCAAGTTTAGTAGAAAGCATCATAAGAAATAATTGCCTAGTAAGGATGAAATAATTGGTCTTGCTTCTATTGCTGTGCCTCCTACTGATCCTTCAGAACAATATCTGCTAGACCAAAAAAATGATATGCATATGCACGAAAGAAATGAAATAGATAGAATCTTGTTTGAACAACAACCTCTGCTTAAACAGAATTTGCCTATTGAAACTCTAGGAGGTCCTCCTCCAGCTAAAGGTGATCCCGTGTTTGAATTAAAACAATTGCCACACTTTGAAATATGCTTATCTTGATGAGAACAAGATATATCCTATTATTATTAGTGCTAACCTTTCAGAACATGAAGAAGAAAGATTATTGAAAGTTCTAAGGAAGCACCGATCTACTATTGGATATGCTCTTGATGACCTTAAGGGCATTAGCCCCACTATATGTCAACACAAGATTAATACAGAACCTGATGCTAAACCCCTTGTTGATCACCAAAGTCCGTTGAATCCGAAGATGAAAGAAGTGGCAAGGACGGATATATTAAAACTTCTGGAAGCAGGTATAATCTATCCTATAGCTGATAGTAGATGGGTAGGTCATGTCCATTGTGTCCCTAAGAAAGGAGGTATTGTTGTTGTTCCCAATGATAAGAATGAACTTATTCCACAAAGAATTGTTACAGGCTATAGAATGGTAATTGATTTTAGAAAATTAAACAAAGCAACTAGAAAAGATCATTACCCTCTGCCTTTTATTGATCAAATGATCCAAAGATTATCTAGGCACACACATTTCTTCTTCCTTGATGGATATTCTGGTTTTTGACAAATACCTGTTTCTCAACCTGATCAATAAAAGACCACTTTTACTTGTCCTTTTGGAACTTATGCTTATAAACATATGCATTTTAGTTTATGCAATGCACTTGCTACCTTTCAAAGATGTATGACTGCTATATTCTCTGAATTTTGTGAAAAGATTGTTGACGTTTTCATGGATGACTTTTCTATTTATGGGAAGACTTTTGATGATTGTTTAAGCAATCTTGATCGAGTTTTGCGGAGATGTGAGCAAACGAATCTTGTCTTGAATAGGGAGAAGTGCCAATTTATGGTTAACGAAGGTATTGTTTTGGGCCATAAAATTTCTAAAAGAGGTATTGAGGTGGACAAAGGTAAGGTTTATGCAACTGAGAAAATGCCATGTCCTAAAGATATCAAAGGTATTTGTAGTTTGGTCATGCTGGTTTCTATAGGAGATTTGTCAAAGACTTCTCTAAAATTTCTAGGCCTCTTACAAATCTTTTGCAAAAGGATATTCCTTTTGTTTTTGATGATGATTGTCTGGAAGCCTTCGAAACACTCAAGAAAGCCTTAATTGCCGCACCTATTATTCAACCACCTGATTGGAACTTGCCTTTTGAAATTATGTGTGATGCTAGTGATTATGATGTTAGTGTTGTCCTAGGACAAAGAGTTGATAGGAAACTAAATGTTATTCACTATGCTAGTAAAACTCTAGACAGTGCCCAACAAAATTATGCTACTCCTGAAAAAGAATATTTAGTAGTTGTGTTTGCCTGTGATAAATTTAGGTCCTATATTGTAGATTCAAAAGTAAACTATTCACACCGATCATGCTGCTATAAAATATCTTATGGAAAAGAAAGATGCCAAACCTAGGCTTATTCGATGGGTTCTCTTGCTACAAGAATTTGATTTTCATATGACTGATTGAAAAGGAGCAGAGAACCCCGTTGCTTATAACTTTTCTAGGCTTGAAAATGTTCTTGATGACCCACAACCTATTAATGATAGTTTTCCTGATGAGCAATTAGCCGCAATAAATGTTTCTAATAGTACACCTTGGTATGCTGACTATGCTAACTATATTGTTGCTAAATACATTCCCCCTATATTTACATACCAACAAAAGAAAAAAATCTTCTATGATTTAAGACATCACTTTTAGGATGACCCACATCTTTATAAAGAAAGAGTAGATGGTATTTTTAGACATTGTGCACCTGAGCATGAACAGGGACAAATCCTACGGAAATGTCACTTCGAAGCTTATGGAGGACATCACGCGTGAGATAGAACTGCTCACAAGATATTGCAATCTGAGTTTTATTGGCCTACTCTCTTAAAGGATGCCCGTAAGTTTGTTTTATCTAGTGATGAATGTCAAAGAATAGGTAATATCGGTAAGCATCAAGAAATGCCTATGAATTATTCACTTGTTGTAGGACCATTTGATGTTTGGGTATTATGTTACTAAGTGGGTAGAAGCTATTCCAACTAGCAGTGTTGATCACAACACCTCTATTACAATATTTAAGGAATTTATTTTCCCAAGGTTTGGACTTCCTAGATATTTAATGACTGATGATGGTTCACACTTTATTCATGGTTCTTTCCGTAAAATGTTTGCCAAGTATGATGTTAACCATAGAATTGCATCACCCTATCATCCTCAGTCTAGTGGTCAGGTTGAACTTAGCAATCAAGAAATAAAATTAATTTTACAAAATACTATCAATAGGTCTCAAAAGAATTGGTCTAATAAATTAGATGATGCACTTTGGGCTTATAGAACATCATATAAAAATCCTATGGGTATATCTCCTTATCAAATGGTTTATGGAAAAGCTTGTCATTTGCCTCTTGAGTTAGAAAATAAAGCATATTGGGAAATTAAAGAACTCAACTATGATTTCAAACTTGCTGGTGAATTAGGTTATTTGATATTAGCTCATTAGATGAATGGAAAACCCAAGCTTATGAAAACGCCAAGTTATTCAAAGCAAAAGTTAAAAGATAGCTTGATAAAAGAATCCAAAAGCATGAGTTCAAGGTTGGAGAATATGTTCTTTTGTACAACTCTCCTTTGAGATTCTTTGCAGGAAACTCCTCTCCAAATGGGAAGGACCCTATATTATCGTGGAGGTTTATTGATCTGGAGCTATCAAAATACATAATGCCGAAGGTACTAACTGAAGGAAATATGCCCTAGAGGCAATAATAAAGTTATTATTTATTTCCTTATTTCATGATAAATGTTTATTATTCATGCTAGAATTGTATTAACCGGAAACATAATACATGTGTGAATACATAGACAAACAAAGTGTCACTAGTGTGCCTCTACTTGACTAGCTCGTTAATCAAAGATGGTTATGTTTCCTAACCATGAACAATGAGTTGTTATTTGATTAACGAGGTCACATCATTAGTTGAATGATCTGATTGACATGACCCATTTCATTAGCTTAGCACCCGATCGTTTAGTATGTTGCTATTGCTTTTCTTCATGACTTATACATGTTCCTATAACTATGAGATTATGCAACTCCCGTTTGCCGGAGGAACACTTTGGGTGCTACCAAACGTCACAACGTAACTGGGTGATTATAAAGGAGCATTACAGGTGTCTCCAAAGGTAGATGTTGGGTTGGCGTATTTCGAGATTAGGATTTGTCACTCCGATTGTCGGAGAGGTATCTCTGGGCCCTCTCGGTAATGCACATCACATAAGCCTTGCAAGCACTGCAACTAAGATGTTAGTTGTGAGATGATGTATTACAGAACGAGTAAAGAGACTTGCCAGTAACGAGATTGAACTAGGTATTGGATACCGACGATCGAATCTCTGGCAAGTAACATACCGATGACAAAGGGAACAACGTATGTTGTTATGCGGTCTGACCGATAAAGATCTTCGTAGAATATGTAGGAGCCAATATGGGCATCCAGGTCCCGCTATTGGTTATTGACCGGAGACGTGTCTCGGTCATGTCTACATTGTTCTCGAACCCGTAGGGTCCGCACGCTTAAGGTTTCGATGACAGTTATATTATGAGTTTATGAGTTTTGATGTACCGAAGGAGTTCGGAGTCCCGGATGAGATCGGGGACATGACGAGGAGTCTCGAAATGGTCGAGACGTAAAGATCGATATATTGGACGACTATATTCGGAGTTCGGAAAGGTTCCGAGTCATTCGGGTATTTATCGGAGTACCGGAGAGTTACGGGAATTCGCCGGGGAGAAGTATTGGGCCTTATTGGGCCCTGCGGGAAAGAGAGAGGGGCTGCCTAGGGCAGGCCGCGCGCCCCCCCAAGGCCTAGTCCGAATTGGACTAGGGGGAGGGGCCGCACCCCCTCCTTCCTTCCCTTCTCTCTTCCCCTTCCTAGTCTCCTACTCCTACTACATGGAAGGATCCCTAGTTGGACTAGGAAAGGGGGAATCCTACTCCCGGTGGGAGTAGGACTCCCCTATGGCGCGCCTCCTCCCTAGGCCGGCCTCCTCCTCCCTCCCTCCTTTATATACGGGGGCGGGGGGGCACCTCTAGACACACAAGTTGACACAAGTTGATCCACGTGATCGTTCCTTAGCCGTGTGCGGTGCCCCCTGCCACCATATTCCTCGATAATACTGTAGCGGAGTTTAGGCGAAGCCCTGCTGCTGTAGTTCATCAAGATCGTCACCACGCCGTCGTGCTGACGGAACTCTTCCCCGACACTTTGCTGGATCGGAGTCCGGGGATCGTCATCGAGCTGAACGTGTGCTCGAACTCGGAGGTGCCGTAGTTTCGGTGCTTGATCGGTTGGATCGTGAAGACGTACGACTACTTCCTCTACGTCGTGTCATCGCTTCCGCAGTCGGTCTGCGTTGGGTACGTAGACAATACTCTCCCCTCGTTGCTATGCATCACATGATCTTGCGTGTGCGTAGGAAATTTTTTGAAATTACTACGAAACCCAACAGTGGCATCCGAGCCTAGGTTATTTATGTTGATGTTATATGCACGAGTAGAACACAAGTGAGTTGTGGACGATACAAGTCATACTGCCTACCAGCATGTCATACTTTGGTTCGGCGGTATTGTTGGACGAGACGACCCGGACCAACCTTACGCGTACGCTTACGCGAGACCGGTTCCCTCGACGTGCTTTGCACAGAGATGGCTTGCGGGCGACTGCCTCTCCAACTTTAGTTGAACCAAGTATGGCTACGCCCGGTCCTTGCGAAGGTTAAAACGGAGTCTATTTGACAAACTATCGTTGTGGTTTTGATGCGTAGGTGAGATTGGTTCTTACTTAAGCCCGTAGCAGCCACGTAAAACATGCAACAACAAAGTAGAGGACGTCTAACTTGTTTTTGCAGGGCATGTTGTGATGTGATATGGTCAAGGCATGATGCTGAATTTTATTGTATGAGATGATCATGTTTTGTAACCGAGTTATCGGCAACTGGCAGGAGCCATATGGTTGTCGCTTTATTGTATGCAATGCAATCGCGATGTAATGCTTTACTTTATTACTAAACGGTAGTGATAGTCGTGGAAGCATAAGATTGGCGAGACGACAACGATGCTACGATGGAGATCAAGGTGTCGCGCCGGTGACGATGGTGATCATGACGGTGCTTCGGAGATGGAGATCACAAGCACAAGATGATGATGGCCATATCATATCACTTATATTGATTGCATGTGATGTTTATCTTTTTATGCATCTTATCTTGCTTTGATTGACGGTAGCATTATAAGATGATCTCTCACTAAATTATCAAGAAGTGTTCTCCCTGAGTATGCACCGTTGCCAAAGTTCGTCGTGCCCAGACACCACGTGATGATCGGGTGTGATAAGCTCTACGTCCATCTACAACGGGTGCAAGCCAGTTTTTGCACACGCAGAATACTCAGGTTAAACTTGACGAGCCTAGCATATGCAGATATGGCCTCGGAACACGGAGACCGAAAGGTCGAGCGTGAATCATATAGTAGATATGATCAACATAACGATGTTCACCATTGAAAACTACTCCATCTCACGTGATGATCGGACATGGTTTAGTTGATTTGGATCACGTGATCACTTAGAGGATTAGAGGGATGTCTGTCTAAGTGGGAGTTCTTAAGTAATATGATTAATTGAACTTAAATTTATCATGAACTTAGTCCTGATAGTATTTTGCAAATTATGTTGTAAAATCAATAGCTTGCGTTGTTGCTTTCATATGTTTATTTTGATATGTTCCTAGAGAAAATTGTGTTGAAAAATGTTAGTAGCAATGATGCGGATTTGATCCGCGATCTGAGGTTTATCCTCATTGCTGCACAGAAGAATTATGTCCTTGATGCACCGCTAGGTGACGGACCTATTGCAGGAGCAGATGCAGACGTTATGAACGTTTGGCTAGCTCAATATGATGACTACTTGATAGTTTAAGTGCACCATGCTTAACGGCTTAGAATCGGGACTTCAAAGATGTTTTGAACATCATGGACCATATGAGATGTTCCAGTAATTGAAGTTAATATTTCAAGCAAATACCCGAGTTGAGAGATATGAAGTCTCCAACAAGTTCTATAGCTAAAAGATGGAGGAGAATCGCTCAACTAGTGAGCATGTGCTCAGATTGTCTGGGTACTTCAATTGCTTGAATCAAGTGGGAGTTAATCTTCCAGATAAGATAGTGATTGACAGAATTCTCTAGTCACCATCACTAAGTTACTGAACTTCATGATGAACTATAGTATGCAAGGGATGACGAAAACGATTCCCGAGCTCTTCGTGATATTGAAATCGACGAAGGTAGAAATCAAGAAAGAGCATCAAGTGTTGATGATTGACAAGACCACTAGTTTCAAGAAAAGGGCAAAGGGAAGAAGGGGAACTTCAAGAAGAACAGCAAGCAAGTTGCTGCTCAAGTGAAGAAGCCCAAGTCTGGTCCTAAGCCTGAGACTAAGTGCTTCTACTGCAAAGGGACTGGTCACTGGAAGCGGATCTACCCCAAGTGATTGGCGGAAAAGAAGGATGGCAAAGTGAACATAAGTATATTTGATATACATGTTATTGATGTGTACTTTACTAGTGTTTATAGCAACCCCTCAGTATTTGATACTAGTTCAGTTGCTAAGATTAGTAACTCAAAACGGGAGTTGCAGAATAAACAGAGACTAGTTAAGGGTGAAGTGACGATGTATGTTGGAAGTGGTTCCAAGATTGATATGATCATCGTCGCACACTCCCTATACTTTCGGGATTAGTGTTGAACCTGAATAAGTGTTATTTGGTGTTGGCGTTGAGCATGAATATGATTTGATCATGTTTATTGTAATACGGTTATTCATTTAAGTAAGAGAATAAATTGTTGTTCTGTTTACATGAATGAAACCTTATATGGTTACACACCCAATGAAAATAGTTCGTTGGATCTCGATCATAGTGATACACATAATCATAATATTGAAACCAAAAGATGCAAAGTTAATAATGATAAGTGCAACTTGTTTGTAGCACTGCCGTTTAGGTCATATTGGTGTAAAGCGCATGAAGAAACTCCATACTGATGGGCTTTTGGAATCACTTGATTATGAATCAGTTGATGCTTGCGAACCATGCCTCATGGGCAAGATGACTAAGACTCTGTTCTTCGGAACAATGGAGCGAGCAATAGATTTGTTGAAAATCATACATACTGATGTATGTGGTCCGATGAATATTGAGGCTCGCGACAGGTATCATTATTTTCTGATCTTCACAGATGATTTGAGCAGATATGAGTATATCTACTTGATGAAACATAAGTCTGAAACATTTGAAAAGTTCAAAGAATTTCAGAGTGAAGTGAAAAATCATCGTAACAAGAAAATAAAGTTTCTACGATCTGATCGTAGAGAAGAGTATTTGAGTTACGAGTTTGGCCTTCAGTTAAAAACAATGTGAAATAGTTTCACTACTCATGCCACCTAGAACACCACAATGTAATGGTGTGTCCGAACGTCATAACCGTACTTTATTAGATATGGTGCGATCTATGATGTGTCTTACCGATCTACCACTATCGTTTTGGGGTTATGCATTAGAGACAGCTGCATTCACGTTAAATAGGGCACCATCTAAATCCGTTGAGACGACACCGTGTGAACTATGGTTTGGCAAGAAACCTAAGCTGTCGTTTCTTAAATTTGGGGTTGCGATGCTTATATGAAAAAGTTTCATCCTGATAAGCTCAAACTCAAATCGGAGAAGTGCGTCTTCATAGGATATCCAAAGGAAACTATTGGATACACCTTCTATCACAGATCCGAAAGGCAAGACTTTTGTTGCTAAATTCGGAAACTTTCTGGAGAAGGAGTTTCTCTCGAAAGAAGTGAGTGGGAGGAAAGTAGAACTTGACGAGGTAACTGTACCTGCTCCCTTATTGGAAAGTAGTACATCACAGAAAACTGTTTCTGTGACACCTACACCAGTTAGTGAGGAAGCTAATGATGATGATCATGAAACTTCAGAACAAGATACTACTGAACCTCGTAGATCAACCAGAGTAAGATCCGCGCCAGAGTGGTACGATAATCCTTTTCTGGAAGTCATGCTACTAGATCATGATGAACCTACGAACTATGAAGAAGCGATGGTGAGCCCAGATTCCGCAAAGTGGCTTGAAGCCATGAAATCTGAGATGGGATCCATGTATGAGAACAAAGTTTGGACTTTGGTTGACTTGCCCGATGATCGGCAAGCAATTGAGAATAAATGGATCTTCAAGAGGAAGACGGACGCTGATAGTAGTGTTACTATCTACAAAGCTAGAATTGTCGCAAAAGGTTTTTCGACAAGTTCAAGGTGTTGACTACGATGAGAGCTTCTCACTCGTATCTATGCTTGAGTCTGTCTGAATCATGTTAGTAATTGCCGCATTTTATGAAATCTGGCAAATGGATAAACAAAACTGCATTCCTTAATGGATTTATTAAAGAAGAGTTGTATATGATGCAACAGAAGGTTTTGTCAATCCGAAAGGTACTAACAAAATGTGCAAGCTCCAGTGATCCATCTATGGACTGGTGCAAGAATCTCGGAGTTGGAATATACGCTTTGATGAGTTGATCAAAGCATATAGTTTTATACAGACTTGCGGTGAAGCCTGTATTTACAAGAAAGTGAGTGGGAGCACTACAGCATTTCTGATAAAGTATATGTGAATGACATATTGTTGATCGGAAATAATGTAGAATTATTCTGTAAAGCATAAAGGAGTGTTTGAAAGGAGTTTTTCAAATAAAGACTTCGGTAAAGCTGCTTACATATTGAGTATCAAGATTTATAGAGATAGATCAAGACGCTTGATAAGTTTTTCCAATGAGTACATACCTTGACAAGATTTTGAAGTAGTTCAAAATGGAACAGTCAAAGAAAGAGTTCTTGCCTGTGTTACAAGGTGTGAAGTTGAGTAAGACTCAAAGCCCGACCACGGCAGAAAATAGAAAGAGAATGAAAGTCATTCCCTATGCCTCAGTCATAGGTTCTATAAAGTATGCCATGCTGTATACCAGATCTATTGTATGCCCTACCACTGAGTTTGGCAAGGGAGTACAATAGTGATCTAGGAGTAGATCACTGGACAGCGGTCAAAATTATCCTTAGTGAAATAAGGATATGTTTCTCGATTATGGAAGTGGAAAAAGGTTCGTCGTAAAGGGTTACGCCGATGCAAGTTTGACACTAATCTAGATGACTCTAAGTCTCGGTCTAGATACATACTGAAAGTGGGAGCAATTAGCTAGAGTAGCTCCATGCAGAGCATTGTTGACATAGAAATTTGCAAAATACATGTGGATCTGAATGTGGCAGACCCGTTGACTAAGATTCTCTCACAAGCAAAACATGATCACACCTTAGTACTCCTTGGGTGTTAATTACATAGCGATGTGAACTAGATTACTGAATCTAGTAAACCCTTTGGGTGTTGGTCACATAGCGATGTGAACTATGGGTGTTAATCACATGATGATGTGAACTATCGATGTTAATCACATGGTGATGTGATCTAGATTATTGACTCTAGTGCAAGTGGGAGACTGAAGGAAATATGCCCTAGAGGCAATAATAAAGTTATTATTTATTTCCTTATTTCATGATAAATGTTTATTATTCATGCTAGAATTGTATTAACCGGAAACATAATACATGTGTGAATACATAGACAAACAAAGTGTCACTAGTATGCCTCTACTTGACTAGCTCGTTAATCAAAGATGGTTATGTTTCCTAACCATGAACAATGAGTTGTTATTTGATTAACGAGGTCACATCATTAGTTGAATGATCTGATTGACATGACCCATTTCATTAGCTTAGCACCCGATCGTTTAGTATGTTGCTATTGCTTTTCTTCATGACTTATACATGTTCCTATAACTATGAGATTATGCAACTCCCGTTTGCCGGAGGAACACTTTGGGTGCTACCAAACGTCACAACGTAACTGGGTGATTATAAAGGAGCATTACAGGTGTCTCCAAAGGTAGATGTTGGGTTGGCGTATTTCGAGATTAGGATTTGTCACTCCGATTGTCGGAGAGGTATCTCTGGGCCCTCTCGGTAATGCACATCACATAAGCCTTGCAAGCACTGCAACTAAGATGTTAGTTGTGAGATGATGTATTACAGAACGAGTAAAGAGACTTGCCAGTAACGAGATTGAACTAGGTATTGGATACCGACGATCGAATCTCTGGCAAGTAACATACCGATGACAAAGGGAACAACGTATGTTGTTATGCGGTCTGACCGATAAAGATCTTCGTAGAATATGTAGGAGCCAATATGGGCATCCAGGTCCCGCTATTGGTTATTGACCGGAGACGTGTCTCGGTCATGTCTACATTGTTCTCGAACCCGTAGGGTCCGCACGCTTAAGGTTTCGATGACAGTTATATTATGAGTTTATGAGTTTTGATGTACCGAAGGAGTTCGGAGTCCCGGATGAGATCGGGGACATGACGAGGAGTCTCGAAATGGTCGAGACGTAAAGATCGATATATTGGACGACTATATTCGGAGTTCGGAAAGGTTCCGAGTCATTCGGGTATTTATCGGAGTACCGGAGAGTTACGGGAATTCGCCGGGGAGAAGTATTGGGCCTTATTGGGCCCTGCGGGAAAGAGAGAGGGGCTGCCTAGGGCAGGCCGCGCGCCCCCCCAAGGCCTAGTCCGAATTGGACTAGGGGGAGGGGCCGCACCCCCTCCTTCCTTCCCTTCTCTCTTCCCCTTCCTAGTCTCCTACTCCTACTACATGGAAGGATCCCTAGTTGGACTAGGAAAGGGGGAATCCTACTCCCGGTGGGAGTAGGACTCCCCTATGGCGCGCCTCCTCCCTAGGCCGGCCTCCTCCTCCCTCCCTCCTTTATATACGGGGGCGGGGGGGGGGGCACCTCTAGACACACAAGTTGACACAAGTTGATCCACGTGATCGTTCCTTAGCCGTGTGCGGTGCCCCCTGCCACCATATTCCTCGATAATACTGTAGCGGAGTTTAGGCGAAGCCCTGCTGCTGTAGTTCATCAAGATCGTCACCACGCCGTCGTGCTGACGGAACTCTTCCCCGACACTTTGCTGGATCGGAGTCCGGGGATCGTCATCGAGCTGAACGTGTGCTCGAACTCGGAGGTGCCGTAGTTTCGGTGCTTGATCGGTTGGATCGTGAAGACGTACGACTACTTCCTCTACGTCGTGTCATCGCTTCCGCAGTCGGTCTGCGTTGGGTACGTAGACAATACTCTCCCCCTCGTTGCTATGCATCACATGATCTTGTGTGTGCGTAGGAAATTTTTTGAAATTACTACGAAACCCAACACTAACCCGTAGGTTGTTAATGGGCAACAAATAAAACATTATATCTTAGGTATGCCCATTAATGTTGAAAGCAATATTATCCAAACTATGACACCGGAAGAACACATAAAAGGAACCTTCCGGTACACTCCAGAATCGTGAAAAAGAGGAGGTACATGGTAAGTAAAAGGGCTCCAAAAAATCTGCAAAAATATTTTCTATCCGTTTTGGAATATAACAAAAATTAGGAAAATAAGAAACAACCAGGAAGGCACCCCTGGTGGGCAAAAGACGCCAGGGTGCGCCTGGCAACCAAGCGCGCCCAGGTGGGTTGTGCCCACCTCGGGTACCTTTTGGACTCTGTTTTTCTTCTGTTTGCTTGTTTTCCAAGATAAAAAAAATCTTTTTATACCCCCGAACCTATTGAGCACCGTATCATGGAGAAAGCTTGTGTTTTATTTTCCTTGCTGTTTTCCACACAGATCTGAAGGTATGTTATCTCAAGATTTGGAGGGTGAGAGCTATGTTGCTGATTATATCGCAAACCCTAAGGCTTATGGGTATGTGGAGCACTATAGTTGGACTTTGCAGGAAGAGTAAGACTATGATCCTAAAAGGGAGGAGGAGACAAGCTCAGACGAGGATGAAGCCCCATTGCCCCAACCTGGGGATATGCACATTGAATTTAGGAAGTCGAGTCTCCCCAACAAATAAAGGAAGCCTAAGATCCATTTTATCCCCTTTCGTCTTTTGTAGGAAAACAAGCAAGATTTATGCAAAAAGGTATTGGAGCTTGAGAAGGAGATCGGTGAATTGAAGGAGGAGAATTTCGTCCTCAAGCATAAGCTAAGGAAGAAAGACAAACCCTCTACTTCGTCACAGCCACCTCCTTCTTCATCAACCAAAGAAGAATGAGTATCGGGTATGGAAACTCCCCTTGGCTTGTGCCAAGCTTGGGGGAGGTGCCCCGGTATCGTATCACCTCCACTATCTTTTGTCTTTACTTATCTTAGTTTGATCCATAGTTATATTTTGCTTTAGATGAATAAAAGTTTAGTTTGGTCCTTTCTTTTGAAAGTTTGCGTAGTGATCTATCCTTGTAACCATGTGCGAGATATATAATAAAGTTTAATTTGAGTTTTGCTTTCATTACTTTCTTGTTTCAATAAAAAGAAAGGAGATAAATGAAAAAGATCATATACTAATCTTATGGTAAGTAATGATACCACATAAGGAAAAGTATAAGTAGAAAATTTTATTGGAGATTGACAAGCATAGCATTGGTCGATGATGCAACTCCATGAAAGAATTAACAAGGGAGGAGAAGATTCACATGAAAATACACTATCAATGAAATCTTTTGTGATTGTGAGCCCCTATGAAAATTGTTGACGTCGGACAAGGAAGACAACGTAATGATTTATGTTTGTTCATATTCACATAGAAGTTATATTGTCATAGATCCTTCAACATGTGGTGCTTTTCCCCTATCTTTGCTAGCCAAAAATTCTGCACTAAGTAGGGATACTACTTGTGCATCCAAAAACCCTTAAACCCAAATCTTATTTTCAAAGAGTATACCATATCTACCTAAGGATTGAGTAAGATCCTTCAAGTAAGTTCTCATCGGTGCAATAAGGCAATAAAAATTGCTTCTAAAAGTGTTAGATCATTTAGTGTAAGAGAAAATTGAGTGTTGTACGACCTTGTGATGGCAAAGAATAAAAGCGACAGACTTCATAATAAAGGTTGCTATCATAAGGGGCAATATAATGTGACGTTCTTTTGCACTAAGAGATTGAGCATACAAACAAAAAGCGCATGGAAACCTCTGCTTCCCTATGTGAAGGCCCTATCTTTTACTTTTATGTATTTACTTTCATGCTAGAGTCAAAGTTTTTCTCTCTATTCATTTCTCTTTTGGCAAGCATCATGTGGTGAGGAAAGATCTAGGGACATATATCCAGTTGGATATGGGTAGCATGAGTTATTATATTTGACATCACCCTCGAGGTGAGTATTTTGGGAGGCAAAACTATAAGCCCCTATCTTACTATGCGTCTGGTTGAAACATTTTGTGTACGCGGTGACTGTTAGAAATCATAGAAGACTATATGATGGTTGAGTATGTGGACTTGCCAAAAAGGCTCCGATACGTGACCCTTCCTGAAAAGATGATGAATTCTAGTTGCAAAGTTGACTGAAAACATAGTTTGTTGGTTTTCAATAGAGCTTATGCTTTATCCTTTGATATTGTGATGACTTGTTACTTGTTCATGATAAGTCTATGATAAAAGTTTTATGTTAAAGTTTGTTGCTGTTATAATAAGTTACATGATGTTTCTATGTCCGTATTTAGTTTTTATCGACACCTCTCGCTCTAAGCATGTGTACATGCTTTTCGATTTCGTTTTTCTCTTGAGGCCAAGCGAGGTCTAAGCTTGGGGGAGTTGATATGTACATTTTGTATTATGTTTACCTATTGTTATTTATATTGTTTTCATGCATAATAATGCTTTCTGGAGTAATTCTAATGCCTTTTCTCTCATAATATGCAAGGTTCACACAAAGAGGGAGAATTCCGGCAGCTGGAAATTTAGACCTGAAAAAGCAACATCAGGCTAACTATTCTGCACAACTCCAAATGAGCTAAAACTTCATGAGGAATTTTTATGGAATAAATAAGAAATAATGGAGCAAATAACTACCGAAGGGGGGCACCTAGTGAGCACAAGACACCAGGGCACGCCAGGGCCCCCAGGCACGCCCTGGTGGATTGTGCTCAGCCCAGCCCACCTCTGGTGCCCCTCTTCTGGTATATAAGTCATTTTGACCTAAAAAATAAAGAGAAGCGCTGCCATCTCTAGGCGGAACTTGGGCAGGAGCACTTTTGCCCTCTGGCGGAGCAATTCCGCCGGGGGAACTTCCCTCCCGGAGGGGGAAATCATTGTCATCATCATCATCACCACCAACAACTCTCCCATCTTAGGAGGACAATCTCCATCAACATCTTCAACAACACCATCTCCTCTCAAACCCTAGTTCATCTCTTGTGTTCAATCTTTGTACCAAAACTATAGATTTATATATTGGTGCTTGTAGGTGACTAGTAGTACTGATTACATCTTGTAGTAGATTACTATATGGTTTATTTGGCGAAAGATTATATGTTCAGATCCATTATGCTATTTCATACCCCTCTGATCTTGAGCATGATTATCAATTGTGAGTAGTTACTTTTGTTCTTGAGGTCATGGAGAAATCTTGTTGCAAGTAATCGTGTGAATATTATATGTGTTCGATATTTTCATGGTATGTATGTTGCGATTCCCTTAGTGGTGTCATGTGAACGTCGACTACATGACACCTCACCATACTTGGGACGAAGGGAATGCATTGTGGAGTAGTTATTAGATGATAGGTTGCGAGAGTGACGGAAGCTTAAACCCTAGTTTATGTGCTATTCTGTAAGGGACTGATTTGGATCCAAAAGTTTAATGCTATGGTTAGAATTTATTCTTAATACTTTTCTCGTAGTTGCGGATGCTTGCGAGAGGGTTAATTATAAGTAGGAGGTTTCTTCAAGTAAGAACAACACCTAAGCACCGGTCCACCCACATATCAAATTATCAAAGTAGAGAACACAAATCAAACCAACATGATGAAAGTGACTAGATGAAATTTTTGTGTGCCCTCAAGAACACTTTTCCTATCATAAGAGACCATTTTGGCATGTCTTTTGCCTCAAAAGGATTGGGCTATCTTGATGCACTTTTGTTACCATTACCGTTACTTGCTCATTACAAATTACCTTGCTATCAAACTACTTGTTACTTATAATTTCAGTGGTTGCAGACATTACCTTGTTGAAAACCGCTTGTCATTTCCTTCTGCTCCTCGTTGGGTTCGACACTCTTGCTTATCAAAAGGACTATGATTGATCCCCTATACTTCTGGGTCATCACCCCCCAATCTAATGAGCATACATGTCTGTAGCATTAAAAAACCCAATCTGTGTAGCATTAAAAACAAATCTAATAAACATACATCTGTGTACCATTGAAGCATAGAGATCCCTATCTTTCATACACATATATCTAGCATTTTTGCAATGAATGTAATCCAAAGAAATCTATTATAAAAACCCCAACCCCCCATACAGAAAACCCCGGCCCATCGGTCAAACCAACTACTCTAACCATCTATACTATCGTATGAATCACAATCTAACCAATGCAACTAACTCTACAAGCTAATCTCCTGCTCCTTGCCAAGTTGCGCATCGGGGGTATCGGGATGGCCTGCGCCGCTTGACGCCGTCACCTTTTGCTCCGGCAGCTGAGGCAGAGCCCGCCACCTCCTTCTCCACATTCGCAGCGGCGAGTTTCCCCGCACCGCCGTGGACACCGCCAACGTCCTTCACTTCATGCATGGTCACCGTGCCCTATAGCTCCGCTACATCTCCAGCAGCTGTGCCGGCGTCGCCCCGAGCTTCCACCATCGGACAAATGGAGGCGATGAAGGTGAGGAAGAGGATGTGGTGGGGGAGAGTAAGACAGTGCGGTGGCGGCAGTGGAGGAGAGCGAGACGACGCCGGTGGGGGAGAGGAAGGCAATGCGGCAGGGAGGGGATTTAGGAGAAAATGGTAGGGGCGACGCGCCGGGAGGTGGTTCCCCCTCTTTATACGATGGGACGTTTCGGCCATGTCCCATGGACACGTGCTACCCCATGACCGCAGTCAGTTCCTTGCTTCGTCATGTTTGTGTTTCATGTCCGGCTATAACTGTTGGACCAAGCATGGAGAAAGAGGGGTTCTAATGGAAGAGAATGAAGAAGAAGAGAATGATGATAGCTATGCTGGCCATGGGTTCCCTGAATACGATGGTAATACAATGGGGGAAGAAGCTGAAGAAGAGGCATCAGATGAGCCTGCTGATGATCTTGGTCGGGCCATTGCTGATGCAAAGAGAAACTACGCAAGTGAAAAGGAGAAAGTTGAAGTTGCAATGCATGTTAGAGGATCACAAGAAATTATTGTACCCAAATTGTGAAGATGACAAGAAAAAGATGGGCACCACATTGGAATTTCTGCAATGGAAGGCAGAGAATGGTGTATCTGACAAGGGACTTGAAAACTTGCTGATAATGTTAAAGAAGATGCTTCCAAAGGACAATGAATTGCTCGATAGTACATACGAAGCAAAGAAGGATGTCTGCCCTCTAGGATTAGAGGTGCAGAAGAGACATGCATGCCCTAATGACGGCATCCTCTATTGCGGTGAGGAGTACGAGAATTTGAATGCATGCCTGGTATGTGGTGCATTGCGCTTTAAGATCGAACACGATGACCCTGGTGATGTTGAGGGAGGTTGCCCCGGGAAGAGGATTCCTTCCAAGGTGATGTGGTATATATGCTCCTATAATACCACGGTTGAAACGTTTGTTCCAAAACAAAGAGCATGCCAAGTTGATGCGATGGCACAAACAAAATCGTAAGAAAGACGGGAAGCTGAGAGTACCCGCTGACGGGTCACAGTGGAGGAAAATTGAGAGAAAATGGAGGGACTTTGCAAATGACATGAGGAACATATGGTTTGGTTTAAGTGCATATGGCATTAATCCTTTTGGGGAGCAGAGCAACAATCATAGCACATGGCATGTGACTCTATGTATCTCTAACCTTCCTCCTTGATTATGCATGAAGCGGAAGTTCATTATGATGTCAATGCTCATCCAAGGCTTCAAGCAAACCGGCAACAACATTGATGTGTACCAAAGGCCATTAGTTGAGGAACTTTTACAGTTGTGGGGCAAAAAAGGTGTACGTGTGTGGGATGAGCACAAATAGTAGGACTTTGACCAACGAGCATTGCTGTTTGTAACCATCAATAATTGGCCTGCTCTTAGTAACCTTTCAGGACAGACAAACAAGGGATACCACGCATGCATATATATGGGACATCGTCGATTTCTTTCGATCAAGCATCTCTTAAGAAAGAAAGGCAAGCATTTCAAAGGTGTGGCAGATCACCGGAAGAAGCCTCCCCACCGTACTGGTGATGATATACTTGATATGGTCAAGGACTTAAAAGTAATCTTTGGAAAGGGCCCTGGCGGATAATCTGTTCTGAATGACGCTGACAGACATGATACATCTCCGTCGTATCTACTTTTGCTAACGCTTTTCCTCTTGTTTTGGACTTTAATTTGCATGATTTGAATGAAACTAACCCGGACTGACGTTGTTTTCAGTAGAACTACCATGGTGCTGTTTTTTGTGCAGATATAAAAGTTCTCAGATTGGAACAAAACTTTGTGAGGAATTTTTATACAAATAAAGATAATTTCTAGAGCCAAGAACCACTGGAGGGGGCACCTAGGTGGGCACAACTCACCAGGGCGTGGCCCCCATCCAGGCACACCAAGGTGGGTTGTCCCCACCTGCTGGCCTCGCAGACTCCAACCCTGATACTATAAAATCACATATTTGGAGAGAAAAATAAGGGAGAAAGAATTATCATGTTTCACGAGATGGAGCCGCCGCCACCTCCTGTTCTTCATCGAGAGGCCAGATCTGGAGTCCGTTTGGGGCTCCAGAGAGGGGGGGGTCTTTGATCTTCGTCATCACCAACCCTTCTCCATCGCCAATTCCATGATGCTCCCCACCGGGAGTGAGTAATTCCTTCGTTGGCTCACTGGTCGGTGAGGAGTTGGATGAGATTCATCATGTAATCGAGTCAGTTTTGTTAGGGCTTGATCCCTAGTATCCATTTTGTTCTGAGATTGTTGTTGCTATGACTTTGCTGTGCTTAAAGCCTGTCACTTTGGGCCCAGGTGCCATGATTTCATATCTGAACCGTTTATGTTATCACCATTATATCTATGTTCTAGATCCGATCATGCAAGTTATAGTCACCTACTACGTGTTATGATCCGGCAAACCTGGAGTGACAGAAGTCGGGACACTTCCCGGCGATGACCGTAGTTTGAGGAGTTCATGTGTTTGATACGTCTCCAATGTATCTATAATTTTTGATTGTTCCATGCTATTATATTACCCGTTTTGGATGTTTATGGGCTTTACTTTACACTTTTATATCATTTTTGGGACTAACCTACTAACCGAAGGCCCAGCCCGAATTGCTCTTTTTTTTGCCTATTTCAGTGTTTCGAAGAAAAGGAATATCAAACGGAGTCCAAATGGAATGAGACCTTCGGGAGCGATCTTTTTGGAACAAACATGATCCAGAGGACTTGGAGTGGAAGTCAAGAAACAAGCGAGGCGGCCACGAGGGTGCCGGGAGCGCCCCTACAGGGGGCGCGCCCCCACCCTCATGGGCCCCTCGAGCGTCCACCGACCTACTTCTTCCTCCTACATATACCCATGTACCCCGAAAACATCAGAAGCGACCACGAAAAACTATTTCCACCACCGTAACCTTCTGTATCTGTGAGATCCCATCTTGGAGCCTTCGTCGGCGCTCTGTTGGAACATCTTGGAGCCTTCGTCGGCGTTACCATGGTGCTGTTTTTTGTGCAGATATAAAAGTTCTCAGATTGGAACAAAACTTTGTGAGGAATTTTTATACAAATAAAGATAATTTCTAGAGCCAAGAACCACTGGAGGGGGCACCTAGGTGGGCACAACTCACCAGGGCGTGGCCCCCATCCAGGCACACCAAGGTGGGTTGTCCCCACCTGCTGGCCTCGCAGACTCCAACCCTGATACTATAAAATCACATATTTGGAGAGAAAAATAAGGGAGAAAGAATTATCATGTTTCACGAGATGGAGCCGCCGCCACCTCCTGTTCTTCATCGAGAGGCCAGATCTGGAGTCCGTTTGGGGCTCCAGAGAGGGGGGGGGTCTTTGATCTTCGTCATCACCAACCCTTCTCCATCGCCAATTCCATGATGCTCCCCACCGGGAGTGAGTAATTCCTTCGTTGGCTCACTGGTCGGTGAGGAGTTGGATGAGATTCATCATGTAATCGAGTCAGTTTTGTTAGGGCTTGATCCCTAGTATCCATTTTGTTCTGAGATTGTTGTTGCTATGACTTTGCTGTGCTTAAAGCCTGTCACTTTGGGCCCAGGTGCCATGATTTCATATCTGAACCGTTTATGTTATCACCATTATATCTATGTTCTAGATCCGATCATGCAAGTTATAGTCACCTACTACGTGTTATGATCCGGCAAACCTGGAGTGACAGAAGTCGGGACACTTCCCGGCGATGACCGTAGTTTGAGGAGTTCATGTGTTTGATACGTCTCCAATGTATCTATAATTTTTGATTGTTCCATGCTATTATATTACCCGTTTTGGATGTTTATGGGCTTTACTTTACACTTTTATATCATTTTTGGGACTAACCTACTAACCGAAGGCCCAGCCCGAATTGCTCTTTTTTTTGCCTATTTCAGTGTTTCGAAGAAAAGGAATATCAAACGGAGTCCAAATGGAATGAGACCTTCGGGAGCGATCTTTTTGGAACAAACATGATCCAGAGGACTTGGAGTGGAAGTCAAGAAACAAGCGAGGCGGCCACGAGGGTGCCGGGAGCGCCCCTACAGGGGGCGCGCCCCCACCCTCATGGGCCCCTCGAGCGTCCACCGACCTACTTCTTCCTCCTACATATACCCATGTACCCCGAAAACATCAGAAGCGACCACGAAAAACTATTTCCACCACCGTAACCTTCTGTATCTGTGAGATCCCATCTTGGAGCCTTCGTCGGCGCTCTGTTGGAGGGGGAATCGATCATGGAGGGCCTCTACATCATCTCCAAGGCCTCTCCGATAAGTTGTGAGTAGTTTACCACAGACCTTTGGGTCCATAGTTATTAGCTAGATGGCTTCTTCTATCTCTTTGACTCTCAATACAAAGTTCCCCTTGATCATCTTGTAGATCTATTTGATGTAACTCTTTTTTGCGGTGTGTTTGTCGAGATCCGATGAATTGTCGGTTTATGATCAAGTTTATCTATGAGAAATATTTGAATCTCATCTGAATTCTTTTATGTGTGATTAAGTTATCTTTGCAAGTCTCTTTGAATTATCAGTTTGGTTTGGACTACTAGACTGATCTTTCTTGCAATGGGAGAAGTGCTTAGCTTTGGGTTCAATCTTGCGGTGTCCTTTCCCAGTGACAGCAGGGGTAGCAAGGCATGTATTGTATTGTTGCCATCGAGGATAAAAAGATGGGGTTTATACCATATTGCACGAGTTTATCCTTCTACATCATGTCATCTTTCCTAATGGGTTACTCTGTTCTTCATGAACTTAATACTCTAGATGCATGCTGGATAGTGGTCGATGTGTGGAATAATAGTAGTAGATGCAGGCAGGAGTCGGTCTACTTGTTACGGACGTGATGCCTATATGCATGATCATGCCTAGATAATCTCATAACTATGCGCTTTTCTATTAATTGCTCAACAGTAATTTGTTCACCCACCGTAATAATTATGCTATATTGAGAGGATCACTAGTGAAACCTATGGCCCCCAGGTCTATCTCTTATCATATAAGCTTTCAATCTACTTTTATTTGCATCTTTACTTTTCCAATCTATATCATAAAATTCCAAAAAAATATTTATCTTATCATATTATCTCTATCAGATCTCACTTTCGCAAGTGGTCGTGAAGGGATTGACAACCCCTTTATTGCGTTGGTTGTGAGTTCTTGTTTTTTGTGTAGGTGTGTGGGACTTGTGAGGAGCCTCCTACTGGTTGATACCTTGGTTCTCAAAAACTGAGGGAAATACTTACGCTACTATTGCTGCACCATCCTTTCCTCTTCAAGGAAAACTAACGCAAGCTCAAGACGTAGCAAGAAGGATTTCTGGAGCCGTTGCCGGGGAGGTCTTCGCTCAAGTCAAGACATACCAAGTACCCATCACAAACTCATCTCCCTCGCAATTACATTATTTGCCATTTGCCTCTCGTTTTCCTCTCCCCCACTTCATATTTGCCGTTTTATTCGCCCTCTCTTTCCCAATCTCTTTCTCCTCTCCCTTTCGCTTGCCTTTTTGTTTTCTTGTGTGTTGGATTGCTTGTCACGATGGTGCAAGATAATCCCAAATTGTGTGACTTTTCCAATACCCATAATAATGATTTCCTTAGTACTCTGATTGCTCCTCTTAATGATGTTCAGTCTTGTGAAATCAATGCTGCTTTGCTAAATCGTGTTATGAAAGATCAATTCTCCGGCCTTCCTAGTGAAGATGTCGCTACCCATCTAAACAACTTTGTTGATTTGTGTGAGATGCAAAAGAAGAAAGATACGGATAATAATATTGTTAAATTGAAGTTATTTCCGTTTTCACTTAGAGATCGTGCTAAAATTTGGTTTTCGTCTTTGCCTAAAAATAGTATTGATTCATGGAATAAGTTCAAAGATGCCTTTATCTCTAAGTATTTTCCTCCCGCTAAGATCATCTCCCTTAGGAACGATATTATGAATTTAAACAACTTGATTATGATCATGTTTTCCAATCTTGGGAAAGAATGAAATTGATGATTCGCAATTGCCCTACTCATGGTTTGAATTTATGGATGATCACACAAAAAAATTATGCCGGATTGAATTTTGCTTCTATAAATCTTTTAGATTTGGCTGCGGGAGGCACGTTTATGGAAATCACCTTAGGAGAAGCTACTAAACTCCTTGATAATAATATGGCCTTGATAATATTATGGCTAATTATTCTCAATGGCACACCGAAAGATCTACTAGTAAAAAAGTGCATGCTATATAAGAAATTAATGTTTTGAGTGGAAAGATGGATGAACTTATGAAATTGTTTGCTACTAAGAGTGCTCTTATTGATCACAACGATATGCCTTTGTCTACTTTGATTGAGAATAATAATGAATCTATGGATGTGAATGTTGTTGGTTGGAATAATTTTGGTAACAATGCTTATAGAGGAAACTTTAATCCTAGACAGTTCCCTAGTAATCCCTCTAATAATTATGGAAATTCCTACAATAATTCTTTTGGAAATTTTAATAAGATGCCCTATGATTTTGAAAATAGTGTGAAAGAATTTATAGTCTATCAAAAGAATTTAATGCCTTGCTTGAAGAAAAATTGCTTAAAGTTGATGACTTGGCTAGGAACGTTGATAGACTTTCGCTTGATGTTGATTCTTTGAAACTTAGATCTACTCCTCCTAAGCATGATATCAATGAGTCTCTCAAAGTTATGAGAATTTCCATTGATGAGTGCAAAGAAAGAACCGCTAGATTGTGTGCCAAGAAAGATTGTTTTGTGAATGTGTGTTCTTCTAGTTTCCATGAAAATAATGATGAAGATCTAAAAGTTATTGATGTGTCCCCTATTAAATCTTTGTTTTGCAATATGAATCTTAATAATGATGGGACTGGATATGAGTCAACTTTAGTTAAAAGGCATCCCAATAATTTGGAGTTTTTAGATCTTGGTGCTAAATTTGGTAAAAGTGGTATTGGAGAGGTCAAGTCTTTAAAGAGCATAGAACCCACTATCTTGGATTTCAAGGAATTTAATTATGATAATTTTTCTTTGGAAGATCGTATTTCCTTGTGGCAATCTGTGTTGAATTCTCCTCGTGCTTATAGTCAAAATAAAGCCTTTACCAAACATATTATTCACGCCTTGATGCAATCTTATGATGAAAAACTTAATTTGGAAGTTTCTATACCTATAAAACTTAATGATGAGTGGGAACCTACTATAAAGATTAAAATTAAAGATCATGAGTGTTATGCTTTGTGTGATTTGGGTGCTAGTGTTTCCACAATTCCGAAAACTTTATGTGATATTCTAGGTTTCCATGATCTTGATGATTGCTCTTTAAATTTGCACCTTGCGGATTCCACCATTAAAAAGCCTATGGGAAGGATCAGTGATGTCCTTATTGTTGCAAATAGGAACTATGTGCCTGTGGATTTTATCGTTCTTGACATAGATTGCAATCTTTCATGTCCTATTATTCTTGGTAGACCTTTCCTTAGAACGATTGGTGCAATTATTGATATGAAGGAAGGGAATATTAGATTCCAATTTCCATTAAGGAAAGGCATGGAGAACTTTGCAAGAAATAAATCAAATTACCTTATGAATCTATCATGTGATCTACTTATGAATCAAGTGCCAAAGATGGCACTATTTAGATCTATCCTCGCTTTTATGCCTAGCTAGGGGCGTTAAACAATAGCGCTAGTTGGGAGGCAACCCAATTTTATTTTAGTTTTTTTGTTTTTGCTTCTGTTTAGTAATAAATTTTGCATCTACTTTCTGTTTAGATGTGTTTTCTTGATTTAATTAGTGTTTGTACCAAGTAGAACCTATAGGATAACCTATGGTAAGAGTTAATTTGATTCAGCTGAAAAACAGAAACTTTGCGCTCACGAGAAAAAATTCAATAAATCACGGAAACAGGATTTTGCATTGATTCTTTTTGCTGTAGATCAATAGACAAATTGCCTAGCACGTCCTATTTTGGTAGGATTATTAGAGTTCCATAAGTATTCCAAAGTTACATATTGCTACAGACTGTTCTATTTTTGACAGATTCTGCTTTTAGTGTGTTGTTTGCTTATTTTGATGCATCTATGGCTAGTATGTAGGGGTATTGATGTCTACTACACAACCTTCTTCTTGTAGACGTTGTTGGGCCTACAAGTGCACAGGTTTGTAGGACAGTAGCAAATTTCCCTCAAGTGGATGACCTAAGGTTTATCAATCCGTAGGAGGCGTAGGATGAAGATGGTCTCTCTCAAACAACCCTGCAACCAAATAGCAAAGAGTCTCTTGTGTCCCCAACACACCCAATACAATGGCAAATTGTATATGTGCACTAGTTCGGCGAAGAGATGGTAATACAAGTGCAAAATAGATAGTAGATATAGGTTTTTGTAATCTGAAATAATAAAAACAGCAAGGTAGCGAGCGGTAAAAGTGTGCGTAAACGGTATTGCAATGATAGGAAACAAGGCCTAGGGTTCATACTTTCACTAGTGCAAGTTCTCTCAACAATAATAACATAGATAGAACATATGACAAGTCCTCAACATGCAACAAAGAGTCACTCCAAAGCCACTAACAGCGGAGAACAAACTTAGAGATTATGGTCGGGTACAAAACCACCTCAAAGTTATCCTTTCTGTTCTATCTATTCAAGAGTTCGTAGTAAAATAACATAAAGCTATTCTTTCCACTCAATCCATCATAGGGTTCATACTAGAATAACACCTTAAGACACAAATCAACCAAAACCCTAATGTGACCTAGATACTCCATTGTCACCTCAAGTATCCGTGGGCATGATTATACGATATGAGTCACACAATCTCAGATTCATCCAACCAACATAAAAGTACTTCAAAGAGTGCCCCAAAGCTACTACCGGAGAGTCATGAACGTGTGCCAACCCCTATGCATAGGTTCCCAATGTCACGAAACCAGCAAGTTGATCACCAAAACATACATCAAGTGGATCGCAAGATATACATCAAGTGTTCTCATAAAAGACTCAATCCGATAAGATAACTTCAAAGGGGAAACTCAATTCATCACAAGAGAGTAGAGGGGGAGAAACATCATAAGATCCAACTACAATAGCAAAGCTCGGGATACATCAAGATCGTGCTATAGAGGAACACGAGAGAGAACACGAGAGAGAGAGAGAGATCAAACACATAGCTACTGGTACATACCCTCAGCCCCGAGGGTGAACTACTCCCTCCTCCTCATGGATAGCGCCGGAACAGGGTCCCGAATGGTTTTTGGTGGCTACAGAGGCTTTCAGCGGAGGAACTCCCGATCTAGGTTCTGTTCTGGAAGTTTTTGGGTACGTAGGTATATATGGGTATAGGGGGTACGTCGGTGGAGCTACGGGGGCCCCACGAGGCAGGGGGCGCGCCCAGGGGGGCGCCCCCCACTCTCGTGGGCAGCCCGTCTCTCCCCTGACGTGCACCCCAAGTTCTCTGGGTTGGTTTCCTTCCAAATTAACTTCTCCAGTTGATTTCGTTCCGTTTTGACTCCGTCTGATATTCCTTTTCCTCGAAACACTGAAATAGGCATAAAACAGCAAATCTAGGCTGGGCCTATGGTTAATAGGTCGGTCCCAAAAATAATATAAAAGTGGAAAATAAAGCCCAATATAGTCCAAAACAGTAGACAAAGTAGCATGGAGTAATCAAAAATTATAGATACGTTGGAGATGTATCAAGCATCCCCAAGCTTAATTCCTGCTCGTCCTCGAGTAGGTAAATGATAAAAAAGAAATTTTGATGCGGAGTGATACTTTGGCATAATTTCAATGTAAATCTTCTTAATTGTGGTATGAATATTCAGATCCGAAAGATTCAAGAAAAAAGTTCATATTAACATAAAAGTAATAATACTTCAAGCATACAAATCAAAGCAATCATGTCTTCTCAAAATAGCTTGGCCAAAAGAAAGTTATCCCTACAAAATCATATAGTCTGGCTAAGCTCTATCTTCATCACACAAAGTATTTAATCATGCACAACCCCGATGACGAGCCAAGCAATTGTTTCATACTTTAATAATCTCAAACTTTTTCAACTTTCACGCAATACATGAGCGTGAGCCATGGACATAACACTATAGGTGGAATAGAATGGTGGTTGTGGAGAAGACAAAAAGGAGAAGATAGTCTCACATCAACTAGGCGTATCAACGGGCTATGGAGATGCCCATTAATAGATATCAATGTGAGTGAGTAGGGATTGCCATGCAACAGATGCACTAGAGCTATAAGTATACGAAAGCTCAACAAAAGAAACTAAGTGGGTGTGCATCCAACTTGCTTGCTCACGAAGACCTAGGGCACTTTTGAGGAAGCCCATCATTGGAATATACAAGCCAAGTTCTATAATGAAAAATTCCCACTAGTATATGAAAGTGACAACATATGAGACTCTCTATCATGAAGATCATGCTGCTACTTTGAAGCACAAGTGTGGTAAAAGGATAGTAGCATTGTCCCTTCTCTCTTTTTCTCTCATATTTTTTTATTTGGGCCTTTTCTCTCTTTTTGTTTATGGCCTCTTTTTTTATATTTCGTCCGGAGTCTCATCCCAACTTATGGGGGAATCATAGTCTCCATCATCCTTTCCTCACTGGGACAATGCTCTAATAATGATGATCATCACACTTTTATTTTTCTTACAACTCAACTATTACAACTCGATACTTAGAACAAGATATGACTCTATATGAATGCCTCCGGCGGTGTACCGGGATATGCAATGAATCAAGAGTTACATGTATGAAAGAATTATGAATGGTGGCTTTGCCACAAATACAATGTCAACTACATGTTCATGCAAAAAGCAATATGACAAGAGTAATGTGTGTCATATGAGGGGAACGGTGGAGAGTTGCATGGCAATATATCTCGGAATGGCTATGGAAATGCCATGATAGGTAGGTATGGTGGCTGTTTTGAGGAAGGTATATGGTGGGTGTATGATACCGGCGAAAAGTGCGCGGTATTAGAGAGGCTAGCAATGGCGGAAGGGTGAGAGTGCGTATAATATGGACTCAACATTAATCAAAAGAACTCATGCACTTATTGCAAAAATTTAGAAGTCATCAAAAACCAAAGCATTAAACGCATACTCCTAGGGGGATAGATTGGTAGGAAAAGACCATCGCTCGTCCCCGACTGCCACTCATAAGGAAGACAATCAATAAATAAAATTGTGCTCGGACTTCATCACAAGCGGTTCACCATACATGCATGCTACGGGAATCACAAACTTCAACACAAGCATTCTTTAAATTCATAATCACCCCAACTAGCATTGCTTTGATATTATCACCTCCATATCTCAAAACAATTATCAAGCATCAAACTTATCTTAGCATTCAACGCACTCATAAGAAAGTTTCACATATCTTAAATACCAAGTATATTAACATTAAGCAAACTACCATTCTATTAATGAATCTGAAAATAATCTAAGTGAAGCATGAGAGATCATTAGTTTCTTTAAAACAAATCCACCACCGTGCTCTAAAAGATATAAGTGAAGTACTAGAGCAAAAATTATCATGCTCAAAAGATATAAGTGAAGCACAAAGAGTATTATAGCAAATTCCAATTTGTGTATGGCTCCCTCATTAAAGAATTTCAGATCTTTATACTTTATTCAAACAGCAAGCAAAGCTAAAGAAAACTACAATGCAAGGATAGCACAACTCATGTGAAGAAGCAAAAACTTAGGCTCAACCGATAC
Source organism: Triticum aestivum (assembly GCF_018294505.1). Classification (NCBI taxonomy): domain Eukaryota; kingdom Viridiplantae; phylum Streptophyta; class Magnoliopsida; order Poales; family Poaceae; genus Triticum; species Triticum aestivum. The sequence goes on from NC_057795.1 coordinate 363,957,793, forward strand.
TAACCGATAGTTGTTGAAGAAGAAAAGTGGGATGCCTACCGGGGCATCCCCAAGCTTAGATGCTTGAGACTTCTTGAAATATTATCTTGGGTTGCCTTGGGCATCCCCAAGCTTGAACTTGTGTGTATCCTTAATTCCTTTCATGTCACGGTTTCTCTTTTTATCAAGAGCTTCATTCACAACAAACTCAACAAGAACTCGTGAGATAGGTTAGTATAAACCAATGCAAAACCTTATCATCTTCTACTGTAAATAATCACTAACATTATTATTCAACATTGCATAATAAATGTCTCTGAATATTTAATACTCCTATCCTCAAATAGAATCATTAAACAAGAGAACATACGCCAACAATGCAAACATAACAGCAATCTGCCAAAACAGTACAGTCTGTAAAGAATGCAAGAGTATCAATACTTCCCTGACTCCAAAAATTATGAACTAAAATTCCTAATGTAATAAATTTATCAGATCTTAATATGCAAAAATATTCAACGTTATACCACTCTCTGACTTTTCTAGGGAATTTTTGCAACAGCGGTAAACTTTCTGTTTTCAGACAGCAACATGTATACTAGCAAAATAAGCATGGCAAAGGCTATCCTTGACTTTTTTATTGAAACTAAAGGTGAAAAACACTATTCTAACTAACATCAAGCAAAAAATAACAAAATAGAATTACGCTCCAAGCAAAACACATATCATGTGGTGAATAAAAATATAGCTCCAAGTAAAGTTACCGATAGACGAAGACGAAAGAGGGGATGCCTTCCGGGGCATCCCCAAGCTTAGTTGCTTGGTTGTCCTTGAATATTACCTTGGGGTGCCTTGGGAATCCACAAGCTTAGGCTCTTACCACTCCTTATTCCATAGTCCATCGAATCTTTACCCAAAACTTGAAAACTTCAACCACACAAAACTCAAAACAAACCTCATAAGCTCCGTTAGTATAAGAAAACAAAACCACCACTTAGGTACTGTAATGAACTCATTATAAATTCATATTGATGTAATATCTACTGTATTCTAACATCTCTATGGTTCATACCACTTAATACTAGCCATAGATTCATCAAAATAAGCAAACAACACATAGAAAACAGAATCTGTCAAAAACAGAACAGTCTGTAGTAATCTGTATCCAACGTATACTTATGGAACCCCAAAAATTATTAAATAAGTTGCTGGAACTGAGGAATTTGTCTGTTAATCATCTTCAAAAAGAATGAACCTAAAATAACTCTCCAGTAAAAAATGGCAGCCATTCTCGTGAGTGCAAAAGTTTCTGTTTTCTACAGCAAGATCATATAAACTTTACCCAAGTCTTTCCAAAGGTTCTACTTGGCACTTTATTGAAACAAAAGCTATAAAACATGATTACTACAGTAGCACAATCATGTGGACACACAAAAAAAGTAAGGATAAATATTGGGTTGTCTCCCAACAAGCACTTTTCTTTAAAGCCTTTTTAGCTAGGCATGATGATGGCAATGATGCTCACATAAAAGATAAGAATTGAAGCATAACGGGAGCATCATGAAGCATATGACTAGCACATTTTAAGCCTAACCGACTTACTATGCATAGGGATTTTGTGAGCAAACAACTTATGGGAACAATAATCAACTAGCATAGGATGGCACAACAAGCATAGCTTCAAGAATTTAAGCACGTAGAGAGGAAACTTGACATTATTGCAATTCCTACAAGCATATGTTCCTCCCTCATAATAATTTTTAGTAGCATCATGAATGAATTCAAAAATATAACCAGCACCTAATACATTCTTTTCATGATCTACAAGCATAGAAAATTTTCTACTCTCCACATAAGCAAACTTCTTCTTTATAGCATACGTATCATCACAATAATCATCATAAATAGGAGGCATGCTTTCATCGTAACAACTTTGCATATCAAAACTTGGGATGCTAAAAATATCATCTTCATTAAACATAGCATCCCCAAGCTTGGGACAAAGATTAATTTTAGCAAATATATTCTCAAATATTTCATACTCATCAAACATAGCTTCCCCTTTCATAACATAAGCATAATCACTCTCACTATTAAAAATATGGATAGCACCGATAGTAAAGCAAATATCATCATCACAATGAGTAGTAGGAGCAACATCATTTGGGAGGGATACCTTTCTACCTTTGTTTCTCCTTCTTTTCTTTTTTCTTCTTCACATTATGTGTAGGTTCAACCTTCCTCTTTGAGCTCCTTATTGATGAGATTGGTTGAATAGAAAGCTCCTCCTCGTTACCTGATTCATCATGAGAAATAATAGGAGGATATTGGGAAGTCTCTTCCCTTTCATTAGTATTCTCATCATCTTCTATTTGTTTTCTTTTCTTTAGGTAATTGGCAATATAAGGATTTTCAATGCAATTCTCCGCACAATACAAATAAATCTTCTCTAGATCAAAATCAAGAAACCTATCAAGATTAAATTTTGAAATACCCTTAGTTATACGTTTCATTTCTTCATAACCCAAAATAAGGCTAAGCTCTTTATGATGCTCAAGGGTAATCAAATTATCACAATATTTGGAAACGACTTGATCATGAAACAAATAGCATTGGAGCTTTAAATGATCACGTTCATTGCAAAGTTCACAAGGGGTACTATAAATATTGAATCTTCCAGCACATTCATCTAGCTCTTCTTGCAACAATTTAGTTTCTAAGTACTTATGCCTCTTGCAATATCTATCTTCCCTATTTGGTGTGTCCTTGCAAGCCCAATGCACTCAAAAAAATTGACATGCTTATAGGAGGCATTCTCATCATAACTAGTGCAATCATCATTAGCATCATGGATATTCAAACAATTCGTACTAACAACATTGCAATCATGCTCATCATTCAAAGATTTAGTGCCAAACAATTTAGAGATTTCTTCTTCTAGCATTTGAGCACAATTTTCTTTTCCATCATACTCACGAAAGATATTAAAAAGATGAAGCGTATGAGACAAACTTAACTCCATTTTTTTGTAGTTTTCTTTTATAAAATAAACTAGTGCTAAAACAAAAAACAAAAAGATTCGGTTGCAAGATCTAAAGATATACCTTCAAGCGCTAACATCCTCGGCAAACGGCGCTAGAAACTGCTTGATGTCTACTACAAAACCTTCTTCTTGTAGACGTTGTTGGTCCTGCAAGTGCATAGGTTTGTAGGACAGTAGCAAATTTCCCTCAAGTGGATGACCTAAGGTTTATCAATCCGTACAAGGCGTAGGATGAAGATGGTCTCTCTCAAACAACCCTGCAACCAAATAACAAAGAGTCTCTTGTGTCCCGAACACACCCAATACAATGGCAAATTGTATAGGTGCACTAGTTCAGCGAAGAGATGGTAATACAAGTGCAAAATAGATAGTAGATATAGGTTTTTGTGATCTGAAATAATAAAAACAGCAAGGTAGCGAGCGGTAAAAGTGTGCGTAAACGGTATTGCAATGATAGGAAACAAGGCCTAGGGTTCATACTTTCACTAGTGCCAGTTCTCTCAACAATAATAACATAGATAGAACATATGACAAGCCCTCAACATGCAACAAAGAGTCACTCCAAAGCCACTAACAGCGGAGAACAAACATAGAGATTATGGTCGGGTACGAAACCACCTCAAAGTTATCCTTTCTGTTCTATCTATTCAAGAGTTCGTAGTAAAATAACATAAAGCTATTCTTTCCGCTCAATCCATCATAGAGTTCATACTAGAATAACACCTTAAGACACAAATCAACCAAAACCCTAATGTCACCTAGATACTCCATTGTCACCTCAAGTATCCGTGGGCATGATTATACGATATGCGTCACACAATCTCAGATTCATCCAACCAACATAAAAGTACTTCAAAGAGTGCCCCAAAGCTACTACCGGAGAGTCAAGAACGTGTGCCAACCCCTATGCATAGGTTCCCAATGTCACGAAACCCGCAAGTTGATCACCAAAACATACATCAAGTGGATCATAAGACATACATCAAGTGTTCTCATAATAGACTCAATCCGATAAGATAACTTCAAAGGGGAACTCAATTCATCACAAGAGAGTAGAGGGGGAGAAACATCATAAGATCCAACTACAATAGCAAAGCTCGGGATACATCAAGATCGTGCCATAGAGGAACACGAGAGAGAACACGAGAGAGAGAGAGATCAAACACATAGCTACTGGTACATACCCTCAGCCCCGAGGGTGAACTACTCCCTCCTCGTCATGGATAGCGTCAGGATGATGAAGATGGCCTCCGGTGATGGGATCCCCCCTCCGGCAGGGTGCCGGAACAGGGTCCCGAATGGTTCTTGGTGGCTATAGAGGCTTTCGGCGGCGGAACTCCCGATCTAGGTTTTGTTTTGGAAGTTTTTGGGTACGTAGGTATATATGGGTGCAGGGGGTACGTCGGTGGAGCTACTGGGGTCCCACGAGGCAGGGGGAGCGCCCAGGGGGGCGCCCCCCACCCTCGTGGGCAGCCCGTCTCTCCCCTGACGTGCACTCCAAGTTCTCTGGGTTGGTTTCCTTCCAAAATTAACTTCTCCAGTTGATTTCATTCCGTTTTGACTCCGTCTGATATTCCTTTTCCTCGAAACACTGAAATAGGCATAAAACAGCAAATCTGGGCTGGGCCTCCGGTTAATAGGTTAGTCCCAACAATAATATAAAAGTGGAAAATAAAGCCCAATATAGTCCAAAACAGTAGACAAAGTAGCATGGAGTAATAAAAAATTATAGATACGTTGGAGACGTATCAGGTATGAACCATAGAGAAGTTGGAATACAGTAAGTTTAACACCAATATAAATAAAGAATAAGTTCATTACAGTACCTTATGTGGTGGGTTTTTTTTTCTTGCACTAACGAAGCTTATGAGATTTCCTGTTGAGTTTTGTGTTGTGAAGTTTTCAAGTTTTGGGTAAAGATTTGATGGACTATGGAATAAAGGGTGGCAAAAGCCTAAGCTTGGGGATGCCCATGGCACCCCAAGATATTCAAGGATAACCAAAAGCCTAAGCTTGGGGATGACCCGGAAGGCATCCCCTCTTTCGTCTTCGTCTATCGGTAACTTTACTTGGAGCTATATTTTTATTCGCCACATGGTATGTGTTTTGCTTGGAGCGTCGTGTATGATATTAGTATTTGATTTTTAGTTTACCACAATCATCCTTGCTGTACACACCTTTTGGGAGAAACCCACTTGATTGAAATTTATTAGAATACTCTATGTGCTTCACTTATATCTTTTGAGCTAGATAATTTTTGCTCTAGTGCTTCACTTATATCTTTTAGAGCACGACGGTGGTTTAATTTTGTAGAAATTTTTTATCTCTCATGCTTCACTTATATTATTTTGAAAGTCCTTTAGAACATCATGGTATTTTCTATGGTTATAAAATTGGTCCTAGAATGATGGGCATCCAAGTTGGGTATAATAAAAACTATCATAGAAGTGAATTGGATGCTATGATCAATTTGATACTTGATAATTGTTTTGAGATATGGAGGTGGTGATATTAGAGTCATGGTAGGTGGGTAATTGTGAATTTAAGTAATACTTGTGTTGAATTTGGCAAGTCCCATAGCATGCACGTATGGTACAAGTTGTGAAACAAATTTATTGCATGGAGCACTAATGTTCAGTCCATGGATTATACGCACTCTCACCTTCCATAATTTCTAGCCTCTTCGGTACCGTGCATTGCCCTTTCTCACCTTCAGAGTTGGTGCAAACTTCGCCGGTGCATCCAAACCCCGTGATATGATACGCTCTATCACACATAAACCTCCTTATATCTTCCTCAAAACAACCACCATACCTACCTATTATGGCATTTCCATAGCCATTTCGAGATATATTGCCATGCAACTTTCCACCGTTCTGTTTATCATGACACGCATCATCATTGTCATATTGCCTTGCATGATCATGTAGTTGACATCGTATTTGTGGAAAAGCCACCTTCATAAATTCATACATGTCACTCTTGCATCATTGCCCATCCCGGTACACCACCGGAGGCATTCATATAGAGTCATATCTTGTTCTAGTTTTGAGTTGTAACTCATGAGTTGTAAATAAATAGAAGTGTGATGATCATCATTATTAGAGCATTGTCCCTTATAAAAAAAGAAAGGCCAAAAAGAAAAAAAAGGAAAGGCCAAATAAAAAAAAGAAAAAAAGAAAGGCCGAATAAAAAAAGGAAGGCCCAAAAAATATATAAAGGGGACAATGTTACTATCTTTTTCCACACTTGTGCTTGAAAGTAGCACCATGTTCTTCATATAGAGAGTCTCATTTGTTGTCTCTTTCATATACTAGTGGGAATTCTTCACTATAGAACTTGGCTTGTATATTCCAACAATGGGCTTCCTCAAAATGCCCTAGGTCTTCGTGAGCAAGCAAGTTCGATGCACACCCACTTAGTTTCTTTTGTTGAGCTTTCATATATTTATAGCTCTAGTGCATTCGTTGCATGGCAATCCCTACTCCTCATGTTGACATCAGTTGATGGGCATCTCCATAGACCGTTGATTAGCCTCGTCAATATGAGAATTTCTCCCTTTTTGTCTTCTCCACACAACCTCCATCATCATATTCTATTCCACCCATAGTGCTATATCCATGGCTCACGCTCATGTATTGCGTAAAAGTTGAAAAAAGTTTGAGATTGCTAAAGTATGAAACAATTGCTTGGCCTAAACCGGGGTTGTGCTTGATGGGAGTATTTTGTGTGATGAAAATGAAACATAGCCTAACTATATGATTTTGTAGGAATGAACTTTCTTTAGCCATGTTATTTTGAGAAGACATGATTGCTTTATTAGTGTGCATGAAGTATTACTATTTCTTATGTTAATATGAAATTTTATATTGAATCATTTGGATCTGAACATTCATGCCACGATAAAGAGAAATACATTGAGAAATATGCTAGGTAGCATTCCACACCAAAAATTCTGTTTTTATCATTTAACTACTCGAGGACGAGCAGGAATTAAGCTTGGGGATGCTTGATACATCTCCAACGTATCTATAATTTTTTATTGTTCCATGCTATTATATTACCAGTTTTGGATGTTTATTGTCTTTACTTTACACTTTTATATCATTTTTGGGACTAACCTACTAACCGAAGGCCCAGCCCGAATTGCTATTTTTTTGCCTATTTCAGTGTTTCGAAGAAAAGGAATATCAAATGGAGTCCAAGCGGAATGAAACCTTCAGGAGCGATGTTTTTGGAACAAACGTGATCCAGAGGACTTGGAGTGGAAGTCAAGAAACAAGCGAGGCATCCACGAGGGTGCCCGGCATGCCCCCTATAGGTGGGCGCGCCACCCACCCTCGTGGGCCCTCGAGCGTCCACCGACGTACTTCTTCCTCCTACATATACCCATGTACCCTGAAAACATCAGAAGCGACCACAAAAAACTATTTCCACCGCCTTAACCTTCTGTATCTGTGAGATACCATCTTGGAGCCTCCATCGGTGCTCCGCTGGAGGGGCAAATGATCACAGAGGGCCTCTACATCATCTCCAAGGCCTCTCCAATGAGTTGTGAGTAGTTTACCACAGACCTTCGGGTCCATAGTTATTAGCTAGATGGCTTATTCTCTCTCTTTGAATCTCAATACAAAATTCTCCTTGATCATCTTGGAGATCTATTTGATGTAACTCTTTTTTGCGGTGTGTTTGTCGAGATCCGATGAATTGTGGGTTTATGATCAAGTTTATCTACGAGAAATATTTGAATCTCCTCTAAATTCTTTTATGTGTGATTAAGTTATATTTGCAAGTCTCTTCGAATTATTGGTTTGGTTTGACCTATTAGATTGATCTTTCTTGCAATGGGAGAAGTGCTTAGCTTTGGGTTCAATCTTGCGGTGTCCTTTCCCAGTGACAGCAAGGACAGCAAGGCACGTATTGTATTGTTTCCATCGAGGATAAAAAGATGGGGTTTATATCATATTGCATGAGTTTATCCTTCTATATCATGTCATCTTTCTTAATGTGTTACTTTGTTCTTCATGAACTTAATACTCTAGATGCATGCTGGATAGCGGCCGATGTGTGGAGTAATAGTAGTAGATACATGCAGGAGTCGGTCTACTTGTTATGACTGTGATGCCTATATACATGCTCATGCCTAGATAATCTCATAACTATGCGCTTTTCTATCAATTGCTCGATAGTAATTTGTTCACCCACCGTAATAATTATGCTATCTTGAGAGAAGCCACTAGTGAAACCTATGGCCTCGGGGTCTATCTCTTATCATATAAGCTTTTAAACTACTTTTATTTGCATCTTTAGTTTTCCAATCTATATCATAAAATACCAAAAATATATTTATCTTATCATATTATCTCTATCAGATCTCACTTTCGCAAGTGGCCGTGAAGGGATTGACAACCCCTTTATTGCGTTGATTTCGAGTTCTTGTTTGTATGTGTAGGTGTGTGGGACTTGTGAGGAGCCTCCTACTGGATTGATACCTTGGTTCTCAAAAACTGTGGGAAATACTTATGCTACAATTGCTGCATCACCCATTCCTCTTCCAGGAAAACCAACGCAAGCTCAAGACATAGCAGTGTTCACCGTGTGTTAATGCTTTGTTCTGGTTCTCTATTAAAAGGAGGCCTTAATATCCCTTAGTTTCCAATAGGACCCCGCTGCCACGGGAGGGTAGGACAAAAGATGTCATGCAAGTTCTTTCCATAAGCACGCATGACTATTTACGGAATACATGCCTACATTATATTTATGAACTGGAGCTAGTGTTGTATCGCCCTAGATTATGACTATTATATGATGAATATCATCCAACGAATTCACTGATCGAATGCCTACGAATTTCTCTCATATTGTTCTTGCTAAGTTTCTACTGCTATTGTTACTATTATGCTTGCTACAAAAGCATTGCTATCACTGTTACTGTTACTATTTCTGTTGCTACTACTATCAAAACAATCATACTAATTTGCTACTGATCACTTTGCTGCAGATAATTAATCTCCAGGTGTGGTTGAATTAACAACTCAGCTGCTAATACTTGCAACTATTCTTTGGCTCCCCTTGTGTCGTATCAATAAATTTGGGTTGAATACTTTACCCTCAAAACCTCTTTCGACCCCTATACTTGTGGGTTATCAAGACCCTTTTCTGGCGCCGTTGCTGAGGAGCATAGCTATATTTGTTGAGTTACTTGGGATTATTATCAAATTATCACTATGAAGAATCTGAAGGATGCTAAGACTAAGATTTTCCCTCTAAGACGATGGGAGGTAAGGAGCTACCATCTAGCTTTGCACTTCATTCACCTTCTATTATAAGTAAACTTGCAACACCACCACATGTTATCAATTCTGATATGTTGCAAGTTATTGATGATGCTACTTTCGCTATGAATGCTACTCATGATGATTCTCGTACCTTACTTGATGATAATGTGCCACTAGGTGAATTTCTTGATGAACAACTTACTAGAACTAAAGCTTCTGAGAATGTCGAAACTGATGAAATTGTTGAAACTGAAAATCTTGAAACACCTATTAGACCTAGTTCTCCTATATATGAATTGCCAAAGGTACCCGAAGGTTATGTTATGGATGAGGAGAGAACTAGATACTTTCTTGCTTGCAATGATAGGGATGATCTTAAGAAATTATTATGCAAACTAGAAGAAAAATCTTTGAATGCTTGAATGAAATGTGATCCTAAGTTTGCTACTTCACCTATCTTTGTTGATGATAAGGATTATGAATTCTCTGTCGACCTAGAGTTAATTACTTTGGTTGAATCTGATCCTTTCCATGGTTATGACATAGCCACCCTTTTTGCACATCTTACTAAGTTGAATGACATAGCCACCTTTTTTTCTCATGATGAGAAGATTAGCTATTATTATATTCTCAAGTTATTTCCATTCTCATTAAAGGGTGATGCTAAGGCTTGGTATAATACTCTTGCTCCTGGTTGTGTGCGTAGTCCCCATGATATGATTTATTACTTCTCTGAAAAATATTTTCCTGTTCATAAGAAACAAGCTGCCTTACAGGAAATATTTAACTTTGCGCAAATTGAAGAAGAGAGTCTCCCACAAGCTTGGGGGAGGCTTCTCTAATTGCTTAATATTTTTCCTGATCATCCTCTTAAGGAAAATGAAATACTTGATATCTTATATAATGGACTAACCGATGCTTCTAGGGATTTACTAGACAGTTGTGATGGTTGTGTTTTCAGGGAACAAACTGTTGAGCAAGTTAAAGAATTATTGAATAACATATTGAAAAATTATGATGATTGGATCCTTCCTGAACTACCACTTAAACCTACTCCAAAGAAGAGGGGTACCTTATATCTCAGTCCTGAAGATATGCAAGAGGCAAAGCAATCTATGAAGGAAAAAGGTATTAAAGCAAAGGATGTTAAAAATTTACCACCCATCAAAGAAATACATGGGATTGAAACACCACCACCACCTAAGGTGGTAGAGGTAAATTCTTTACTAAAGTTCGATGGAGGTGATATTCCTTATAATAAAAATCCTAGTCAATGCCTTTATGAGTTTGATAATTACATTAGAATGCAAGATCATTTCAATGCAAATGTTATGAAACAATTGAAATACAATTCTGATTTGATTGCTCGCTTAACTGACTTGTTATTTAGATTCTCCAATGATGTTAGAGGTATAGGAAAGCATGCCTCTATGGTACAACTCAATTAGAACAAGTTCCAAAATCTCAGAGAGATTTGTTAGATGAAATGAATAATAATATCAATGATCATGCTGTTAGAGTAATGACTAGAGGAGGTAGAATTACTCAGGAACCACTTTATCATGAGGGACACCCAAAAAGAATGGAACATGACTCTCAAAGAGTTAACACTGATGCACCTAGTCCTTCTAAAAGAAAAAGAAGAAGAAAAACGATAGGACTTTGCATGCCCCTAGTGAACCTGAAGTAGAAAAACCTCCTGATAATGATAATGAAGTCTCTATTTCTGATGCTGAAAATCAATCTGGTAATGAACACTCACCTTCTGATAATGAAAAATACAATGATGAGGTTCATGAAGATGCTCAAACAAATAATAAAGAACCGAATAATGATGTTGAAATAGAACCAGCTATCGATCTTGATAACCCACAACCCAAGAATAAAAGATATGATAAAAGAGACTTTGTTGCTAGAAAACACGGTAAGGAAAGAGAACCATTGGTTCAAAAACCTATGCTCTTTCCACCTAAATCAACTAAGAAGAAAGATGATGAAGAATTTGAATGCTTTGCTGAAATGTTGAGGCCAGTCTTTTTGCGTACTCGCTTGACTGATATCTTAAAAATGCCTCCTTGTGCAAAATACATGAAAGACATCATCCCAATAAGAGAAAAGTACCGAAAGCTGAAATCTCCACCATGCTTGCCAATTATACTTTTAAGGGTAGAGTACCTACAAAACTTGGAGATCCGGGAATACCAACTATACCTTGCTCCATCAAAAGAAATTATGTGAAAACTGATTTGTGTGATTTAGGAGCTGGTGTTAGTGTTATGCCTTTCTCTTTATAGAAAATACTTGATTAGAATAAACTCACACCTACTGAAATATCTTTGCAAATGGCTGACAAATCACCTGCCATACCTCTCGGTATTTGTGAGGATGTGCCCGTTGTTATTGCAAACGTTACTATCTTAACTGACTTTGTTATACTTGAGATGCCCGAGGACGACAACATGTCTATTATCCTTGGTAGACCTTTCTTGAATACTGCAGGGCCTGTTATTGATTGCAATAAAAGCAAGGTCGCTTTTCATATCAATGTTAATGAGCATACGGTGCACTTTCCGAAGAAACAATTCCAAGTGAATGGTATTAATGTTATTGAAAAAGCTCGGACAATCACTATTGGAAGTTTTCAACTACCTCTACCTACTGCCAAAAACAAATGTGAAATGCTTATTATTGGGGACATTCATCTCCCCATTGAGGTAACTTAGTGTTTCACGAAAGTTCTTCGGTTTCATGCTAATTGGAAGTGGTTGTTAATAAGAATTGATCAACCTTATTAATGGATCATTTTTGAGAAGTATGAAGTTGATAAATCTAGTAAGCACTACTGAGGGAGTCCTGGATTAGGGGGTGTCCGGATGGACGGACTATGACCTTTGGCCGGACTCCCGGACTATGAAGATACAAGATTGAAGACTTCGTCCCATGTCCGGATAAGACTTTCCTTGGTGTGGAAGGCAAGCTTGGCAATTTGATATGAAGATATCCTCCCATTGTAACCGACTCTGTGTAACCCTAGCCCTCTCCGGTGTCTATATAAAGTGGAGAGTTTTAGTCCATAGGACGAACAACAATCATACCATAGGCTAGCTTCTAGGGTTTAGCCTCTCTGATCTTGTGGTAGATCAACTCTTGTACTACCCATATCATCAATATTAATCAAGCAGGAGTAGGGTTTTACCTCCATCGAGAGGTCCCGAACCTGGGTAAAAACACCGTGTCCCTTGTCTCCTGTTACCATCCGCCTAGACGCACAGTTCGGGACCACCTACCCGAGATCCGCCAGTTTTGACACCGACATTGGTGCTTTCATTGAGAGTTCCTCTGTGTCGTCGCCTTTAGGCCTCATGGCTTCATCGATCATCAACCACGACGCGGTCCAGGGTGAGAATTTTCTTCCCGGACAGATCTTCGTATTCGGCGGCTTCGCACTGCGGGCCAATCTGCTTGGCCATCTAGAGTAGATCGAAAGCTACGCCCCTGGCCATCAGGTCAGGTTTGGAAGTTTGAACTACACGGCCGACATCCGCGGGGACTAGATCTTCGATGGATTCGAGCCACGGCCGAGCACGCCGCACTGTCATGAGGGGTATGATTTAGCTCTGCCGCCGGACAACGCCCAGAGCGTCGCTCAGGCGCCCGCTCCGACCATTAGCTCGGAGCCGACTGCACCAATTGGGGACGGACGATTGGACGCCGCCCCAGGTGCCGCAATCTCTATGACGATAGAGCCGAACACCAGCCCAGTCCTTGGCGAGGCCTATGACTCCATGGTGTCGGACTCTGTTCCGAACTCCGAATCTTCCGCACCTCTTCCGATCGAACCCGATTGGGCTCCGATCATGGAGTTCACCGCCACGGACGTCTTTCAGCACTCGCCCTTCGGCGATATCCTGAGTTCACTAAAGTCTCTCTCTTTGTCAGAAGAGCCCTGGCCGGACTATGGCCAGCATGGCTGGGATACGGATGACGAAGAAATTTGAAACCCACCCACCACCCACTTCGTAGCCACTGTCGACGATTTAACCGACATGCTCGACTTCGAATCCGAAGACATCAACGACATGGACGCCGATGAAGGAGACGACCAAGAACCAGCACCTATAGGGCACTGGAAAGCCACCTTGTCATATGACATATACATGGTGGACACCCCCAAAGCAGGGGATGGCAATGAAAAAACGGAGGACGACCCCTCCAAGAAGCAACCCAAGCGCCGACGTCAGCGGCGCCGCTCAAAATCCCGCCAAAGCAAAAACGGCGAATCCGGCACCAGAGATAACAACACGCCGGACAGTGCCGAAGACAACTCCCTCCAGCAGGATTCAGCGCAGGAGAACGAAGGAGCCAGCCCTCATGAGAGAGCTGAGGACAGGGAGATCGAGGACGACAATTATATGCCTCCCTCCGAAGACGAGGCAAGCCTCGACGATGACGAATTCGTCGCGCCAGAGGATCCCGTCGAACAAGAGCGTTTCAGACGCAGGCTTATGGCCATGGCAAGCAGCCTCAAGAAAAGACTTGCTAGCCGATAGATGGACCGAAGTCCTGGCGGCCGAAGAGTATAAACTCGAACGCGCCTCCAAGAGCTACCCAAAGCGCAGGCTGCTACCCCAACTTGAGGAGGAAGCAACTAAATCTACATCACCAGCATACGATGCGCCCGATCGGCCACCCCGTGGCCGCGACAGAGAGGCCTTTCGGCCCTCGACCCAAGCCGCACCCTGGCACCGCTCAAAAAATACCAGAGTGCGGGGAGACGCAACAGACCTGCGAGACATAGTGGAGAATAAGGCAAGGCAAACAAGATCGATCTACGGATCGCGTGGGCGCCCCACGTCACGTGACGATAACCGTCACGCCGGATATGATAAATACGGCCAGGCAGAACACAAAAGACAAAACTCATCCAAGCTGCGTCGCGATATAGCCCAGTACAGGGGCGCCGCACACCCACTATGCTTCACAGACGAAGTAATGGATCATCAAATCCCCGAGGGTTTTAAACCCGTAAACATCGAATCATACGATGGCACAACAGATCCCGCGGTATGGATCGAGGATTATCTCCTTCATATTCACATGGCCCATGGTGATGATCTACACGCCATCAAATACCTCCCGCTCAAGCTTAAAGGACCAGCTCGGCATTGGCTTAACAGCCTGCTAGCAGAGTCAATTAGTTGTTGGGAGGACTTGGAATCCGTGTTCCTTGACAACTTCCAGGGCACTTATGTGCGACCACCAGACGCCGATGACCTTAGCCACATAATCCAGCAGCCAGAGGAGTCGGCCAGACAATTCTGGACACGGTTCCTAACCAAGAAAAATCAAATAGTTGACTGTCCGAACACCGAGGCCCTTGCAGCCTTCAGGCACAACATCCGAGACGAATGGCTTGCCCAGCACCTAGGACAGGAAAAGCCGAAATCTATGGCAGCCCTCACGACACTCATGACCCGCTTTTGCGCGGGAGAAGACAGCTGGCTAGCTCGTAACAATAACATAACCAAGAGCCCTGGCAATTCGGATACCAAGGACAACAACGGTAGGTCACGTCGCAACAAGCACAAGAGCCGCATTAACAGCGACAACACTAAGGATATGGCATTTAATGCCGGATTCAGAGGCTTTAAAACCGGTCAGTGGAAGAAGCCATTCAAAAGAAACCCTCCGGGCCCATCCAGTTTAGACCAGATACTCGATCGCTCGTGCCAGATACACGGCACCCCCGAACAACCAGCCAACCACACCAACAGGGATTGTTGGGTGTTCAAGCAAGCAGGCAAGTTAAGTGCCGAAATCAGAGACAAGGGGCTGCATAGCAATGACGAGGAGGGGCCCCGGCCGCCGAACAACAGAGGACAGAAGGGTTTCCCCCCGCAAGTGCGGACGGTGAACATGATATACGCAACCCATATCCCCAAAAGGGAGCGGAAGCGTGCTCTCAAGGACGTCTATGCGTTGGAGCCGGTCGCCCCGAAGTTCAACCCATGGTCCTCCTGCCCGATCACTTTTGATCGAAGGGACCACCCCACTAGCATCCGTCACGGCGAATTCGCCCCATTGGTCCTAGACCCAATCATTGACGGATTTCACCTCACTAGAGTCCTCATGGATGGCGGAAGCACCCTGAACCTGCTTTATCAGGATACAGTGCGGAAAATGGGTATAGATCCCTCAAGGATTAAACCCACAAAGACAACCTTTAAAGGAGTCATACCAGGTGTAGAAGCCAGCTGTACAGGCTCGGTTACACTCGAAGTGGTCTTCGAATCCCCGGATAATTTCCGAAGCGAAGAGTTAATCTTCGACATAGTCCCATTATGCAGTGGCTATCACGCCCTGCTCGGACGAACCGCATTTGCGAAATTCAATGCGGTGCCGCACTACGCATATCTCAAGCTCAAGATGTCAGGCCCTCGCGGAGTCATCACGGTAAATGGAAACACCGAACGCTCCCTCCAAACGGAGGAGCACACGGCGGCCCTGGCGGCGGAAGTTCAAAGTAGCCTATCAAGGCAATTCCCCAATCCGGGTGTTAAGCGTCCGGACAACGTCAAGCGCGCCCGAAGTAACCTACAACAAAACCGGCTGGCACGCTCCGAGCAAGCATAGCAGTGCGGCCCCAACCCCAGCCCTCGCCAGATGGCGATAGCGGTACCACGCGTACATAACTACGCTTTGGAAATACCATGGGTATAAGGGGAGGGGCACAACTACGGCACTCCCAGAATGCGGCTTAACCGCACTAGGGGCTCCCTATTCTGCCGTTTCTTTTTTTATTTATTTATTTCAGGACCCAACTATCCGGAAGGCCTGGCGGCAATACACTCGCCGAACACACAATGCAACAGCCAGGGAGAGCACAAGCCACGTCAAATGTCCAGGTGGTCTCTATAACGAGCTAAATACCCGTTTTACTTAAAGGTCTAACAGCTTGCCTCTGGAGGGGGATATGTCAAATAATCCCACCCCTTGCTTACCGCACTACTTGTATCGTTCTGCTTTCATAGCAGCCCCCCTTTAATAAACAATATATAGCTTTTATCTATTATTGTATTCGTCTATTTTTATACAAATATGTTCAATCATGACATTTTGCAACCGTAAACTCTGGTATGGCCAATACACCGGGGGCTTCAGCACCCCATAACACGGTGTGAGAAGACCGAACACTCTCATGAGTGCGGCACCCCGAACTTATAGCACTATATGCATTGGCTCCGAATCATGTCTTGGGTCAATAGTTGGGTTTGCCCGGCTCCCATGTTTTGGTACCTTATGTTCCACAATGTTGGCTAAGGTAGCGCTGGGAGAACTACTGCGATTGTGCCCCAGTTGAGTTGGGTTAACACCTCAGTAGAGAAAGCTAAAACTGACCGTCATGATAATGCGAGAGACCGGTTGCTATTCGCGAGGTTTTTCAAGTCCTTAAAGACTTATGCTGCTTCGAGCGAGGAGCCGGATTTATCCGGCCCAGGCGTGGATAGCGCCCCGAACTCGGTCTTCCGAATACTAGGGGCTTCGCCAAAATTTAAAATTATAGAATTCTATGGCTAAGTGAGAGTGATAAAGCACTATAAGCCCGATGACCTTGTTCGTTGTGCTGAGCGCCTCCCTAGATGGACCCAAGAATGGGAACAAGAGCGCCCAGGTTTATCCCGAACACCCCAGCACTCGTGGCATGGGGGCAGAAGCCGATGACTTGCATCTCTCAGATTTAATAAACGGCCGCACAAAAGGTAATATTTTAAATTAACAAGTGTTGCTTAGCGCATATGAACAAAGTTTTCAGCACACAGGATAACAGATGCGAGTCTACTCAAAAATTACATCTTTGGAGCATTCACCCGCTATAATGCGGGCACCCTTCAGGACGCCCTCATAATACATCTCGGGCGTGCGATACTCCTTGCCCAGCGGTGGCGGGTCCGTCACAAGCTTCTCAGCGTCCATCTTCCCCCAGTGCACTTTAGCACGGGCAAGGGCCCGACGGGCACCTTCAATACAGACAGAGCGCTTGATGACTTCAATCCAGGGACAAGCGTCCACCAGCCGCCACACCAGACTGAAGTAGCTCCCAAGCATGGCTTCTCCTGGCCACAGCCGAACTATGAGGCCCTTCATGGCCTGTTCGGCCACCTTGTGGAGCTCAACCAGCTGCTTCAGCTGGTCGCTCAGGGGCACCGGATGTCCGGCCTCAGCATATTGAGACCAGAACACCTTTTCCGTCGAGCTCCCCTCCTCGGCGCGGTAGAACGCGGCAGCATCAGACACACTACGGGGCAGATCAGCGAACGCTCCTAGAGAGCTCCGGATTCGGGTAAGTAACAGATAATTCACTTTTATATGCTTGCTTTGCATAAAGAATGCCTTACCCGCCGCTATCTTCTTTATCGCCTCGATCTCCTGGAGGGCCTTCTGGGCTTCGGCCTTAGCGGTTTTGGCACTCTCAAGAGCCAAGGCGAGCTCGGACTCTCGAGTCTTCGAGTCACGCTCCAAACTCTCGTGTTTCTCCACGAGAGCCTGGAGCTCTAGCCGCACCTCCGCCACCTGCGCCTCCTGTTTCTCTCGCTCGGTGCGCTCCAAGGCCGCATTGTTTTCAGCCTTGGACACCTCCTCCTTCAGGGTCGCCACCTCAGACGTGGTCCCTGCAACATTCACGTTGGTCCTGTTATTATTTGCAACCAAGTATTTATATATACATTTACACAAGGTATTACGTACCCTCCATGTCCTCGAGCTGCTTCTTGGCACGGCCGAGCTCGTTCTCGGACCGCTCGAGGCTCCTCTTCAATGTATCGACCTCCGCAGTCAGTGCGGCAGAGGTCAGCAGCGCAGCCTGCATTCCCATATTGACACATTTATGTTAGACTACTGCGTATATCTTTTTAGATCCTCAGCTCGGATTTTCTTTTCGAACACCGAACTGAGCATCAGGGGCTACTGTCTATGCGGTAACATTTTTATATGTTTTACATACCTCGAAGCCTGTTAGCAGGCTGGTACAGGCTTCTGTCAGTCCGCTCTTGGCGGACTGAACCTTCTGAATCACCGCACTCATAACAGTGCGGTGCTCCTCGTCGATGGAGGCGTCGTTAAGCACCTCCAGCAAGTTGTCCGGCATCTCCGATTGGACGAAGGCAGCCGGCGTCGTAGGCGCGCCTTTCTTATGAAGGCGCCGCCTGCCGGTCTCTGGAACCATTGTTGGTTCCGGAGCGGTGTCCGGCCCAGGGCCGGACTTAGATCCCTCTGGGGTTTTACCCCCTTCGGGCCTGGAGTCCGGGAGGTCGCCTTGTGGTGCCTCCAGGACCACCTCCTCCTGGTTTAGCCCCTTTTGGGACTCC
Organism: Triticum aestivum; assembly: GCF_018294505.1. NCBI lineage: Eukaryota > Viridiplantae > Streptophyta > Magnoliopsida > Poales > Poaceae > Triticum > Triticum aestivum. The sequence goes on from NC_057795.1 coordinate 363,976,458, forward strand.
ACCTCAGCACCGTTTGTAGGGAGAGGGCAGGAGGCCGTCGGAAGTGAAGCGCTATTCACATCCGATGAGTCCAGAGAGCCGCTCGACGAATCGCCGAGCTGAGCCCGGGGCGGACTACATAATTGAATTCAGCGTCAGAAGGTGCCATACATCATAGGAGTGCCATAAGTTATTCTGGTATCCGGATACTTACGATTTTGCCAGGGGCTTGACCCTGGATGGCCATTCCTCCCTGCCGTCTTTGGCATCGGAGGCGTAGTCCGGTAGAAGGGTCCTCCCCTTCTTGGACCCTCCCCCCCCCCCAATTGGGGCGGCCTTCCTTTTCTTTCCTCCCCTTGCTGGAGGGGGTGAGGCTTCTTCTTCTCTTCTTCCTCCTCCTCGTCCTCAGAGGCGGAGGGGGCTTCGGGGTTGTCGGGTGATGAATCCGACACCACCATGCGCCGGGAACTCTTTCGGGTCCCCGTGGCCTTCTTCTTGGCCTTCTTCTCTGGCACCACGTGAGGTGCTGGAACTAGCGACATCGTCAAGAGCGCGTCTGCTGGGCCTTCGGGCAAAGGGGTCGGGCAATCAAACTGCCCGGATGTCCTCTTCCAGTCTTGTCAAAGGAACAGGAGTTTAGATCCTGCATAAAATCAAACCATGAAAATCAAGTGTCCCGAGAAAGACTAAATGCGAGCTTACTTCGGTGGCTTGGCGCTTGGTGCAGAATCTGCGGTCTTCGGTGACGGGTGGGGAGACCTAGGAGCTCTTGAATAGCACCTTCCAAGCGTCCTCGTGCTTTGTGTCGAAAAGCCGGGACGGAGTCTGGTGCTTGGCCGGGTCGAACTCCCACAAGGTGAAGGCCTGTCGTTGACACGGAAGAATCCGGTGGAAGAGCATGACCTAGACTACGTTGACAAGCTTAACCTTCTTGTTCACCAGGTCCCGGACGCAGGTTTGGAGTCCGGTCACCTCTCCCGGACTACCCCAGGACAGGCCCGTCTCCTTCCAAGATGTGAACCGAGTGGGGATGCCAGATCGAAATTTGGGGACCACTGCCCATTCAGGGTCACGCGGCTCAGTGATGTAGAACCATCCCGATTTCCATCCTTTGATGGTCTCTACAAAAACGCCCTCGAGCCATGTGACGTTGGCTATTTTGCCCACCATGGCGCCTCCGCACTCCGCTTGACGTCCGCCCACAACCTTCGGCTTGACGCTGAAGATCTTCAGCCATAGGCCAAAGTGAGGCTGGATGCGGAGGAAGGCCTCACACATGACGATGAACGCCGAAATGTTGAGGATGAAATTCAGGGCCAGATCGTGAAAGTCTAGGCTGTAGTAGAACATGAGCCCCCGGACAAATGGGTGGAGGGGAAAGCCCAGTCCGCGGAGGAAATGGGGGAGAAACATGACCCTCTCATGGGGCCTAGGGGTGGGGACGAGTTGCCCCTCCTCGGGAAGCCGGTGCGCGATGTCATCGCACAAGTATCCGGCCTTCCTCAACTTTTTAATTTGCCCCTCCGTGACGGAGGAGGCCATCCATCTACCTCCCGCTCCAGACATGATTGGAGAAAGGTCGAGGTGGGAAGTGCGGACCTGGGTGCTGAAGCTCGAGTGCGCGGATGGACAAGCAAGGGAGGAAGAAGGCGTGAATGGAAAGGGTGGATCCTTATCCCCTTATATGGGCGGCCGAGACTATGAGCCCCCACCAGTATAATAAAACTCGCTTATCTCCCAAGCGCCACGGTTAATGGCGCGGTTGGGTTACCCATGCCCGTATTGATGAGAATCCCAAAATAAGGGGACACGATCTCTGCTTTGACAAGACATGCCAAGGAAACCGCCTCGCTAAACGCACTGAGGTGGAACAGTAAAATGATTCGAATAAAGGCCTGGCCGTGGCGTGATATCACGCTGTAGAGTACGTCAGCAGATTAGATTTGTGCAAATATTATTCTCTCTATGGTGGCATGTGAAACTTATTTTGCAGAGCCGGACACTATCCTTGTGTTCAACATCTTCTATGGAATATTTGGAGGAGGAACCCGCCTTGCAATGCCGAAGACAATTTGCGCACCGGACTCGTCGTCATTGAAGCCTGGTTCAAGGGCTACTGAGGGAGTCCTGGATTAGGGGGTGTCCGGATGGCCGGACTATGACCTTTGGCCGGACTCCTGGACTACGAAGATACAAGATTGAAGACTTCGTCCCGTGTCCGGATAGGACTTTCCTTGGCGTGGAAGGCAAGCTTGGCGATTTGATATGAAGATCTCCTCCCATTGTAACCGACTCTGTTAAGCCTAGCCCTCTCCGGTGTCTATATAAACCGGAGAGTTTTAGTCCATAGGACGAACAACAATCATACCATAGGCTAGCTTCTAGGGTTTAGCCTCTCTGATCTCGTGGTAGATCAACTCTTGTACTACCCATATCATCAATATTAATCAAGCAGGAGTAGGGTTTTACCTCCATCGAGAGGGCCCGAACCTGGGTAAAAACACTGTGTCCCTTGTCTCCTGTTACCATCCACCTAGACGCACAGTTCGGGACCCCCTACCCGAGATCCGCCGGTTTTGACACCGACAACTACCTTTTGTCCCTACCTTTTGTTTTCTATTTTATTAGTTAAATAAAATAAAATGCCATGTTTGGTCTGTTTTTTGAATTTCCCGTGCAATAAAAAAATGACCCAAAAATAAAAGTTCTCAGAATGCTCTGAAAAATTAATACGATTTTTTCTAAATATTTAAGAATTTTTTGTGCAAATAACATCATAGGGGGGTGCACTAGGTGGGCACAACCCACCTTGGCGCGCCAGCACCCCCAGGCGCGCCTTGGTGGGTTGTGGTCCCCACGTGTCCCCCTCACTTATCTCTTCATCCCATATCACCACCTACCACTAGAGAAAAATCACCATTGCTCTCTTTTTCATGTTCTTGCTCTCAAACCCGTGGATTTCGATCTCCTTGCTCGAAGCTCCATTTTCAAAACTGTTTCGGGGGATTGTTGCTTGATATGTGCCTCCTCCATTGGTCCAATTATTTTTTCCTTTAGTGGTTTATATTTTGAGTAATTAGTTGCTCTTGGTGCTGCTGTAGATGACCTTGCATTTTAAATTCTTAGAGTTCTAAGTGGTTTGAATGCTTGATATGGCCTCTATGCATCCCTATGAGTAGTTGCTATCAATCTTGTGAAGTTTTGTTGACAAAATTTGGGACCCAATTTTTTTTCAGAAAATTTTACGCAAATATGATGAACTTCTTTGGAAGGAGTTATTCGAGGAGGAGGTCCTCGGAGGAGGTCCTCGGAGGCATCATCTAGTAGCAGTTCCGTTTGCTGGTCTTATGTTGAACCAATGAAAATTCCATTCGATATGCCGCCACCAAATCATGTTTATGGCCATGCAATGATTATATGGTGCATGTGGGCATTAAAGAAGAATTGGAGAAATATGTTCACAATGCCAAGTTCGGTCCCTACATTACGGATAAGTGCAACCAACACCTCAGCCTCACTGAATCATTTATGAAAGAATTTAAATTCCACCCTCGTGAGTCAAGAGTGTCGTTTAAATTCTATGACTATCCTTTCACTCCGTCCTTAGAGGCATTTTCTAACCACTGCAAAATTTCATTTTGGGGTTCGCTGTGATCTGAGTTTGAGATATTCTTGACTAGCCTTTGCTATGGTGAGACTAGAGGAGTGACTCAAGGTAGAATAAAGAGCATTCATTTTCCCTCAATCCAATACTTTGCACTTTTTGATGGAAAATGCATTGTAGGCAAACAAGATTGTAGTACACTTTGTGCTCCAGACTTGAACCTTATACGCACCGCTCTCATCGGTGACAAAAGTTATAACCTTGGAGCGATAGTGGCACGCAGATTGCAGCACAATGCTGGTAGTGGATATTTTTATGGTGCAATTTATGCCACACGCTTAGCAAGAGAGCTGGGTGTTTCACCTTGGCCTTATGACCCCATCCTACCTACGCAGTACCTAGACTTCGATGCTATGAAACGTCATAAGATCCTTAGTGGTGAAGCCCATAATTTTACTTATAACTTGTTGTTTAATAAAAGGTCGATTGTGGACACCTTTTTGCCTGCACATGCTCTCTTTGATGTTCACGGCAAGGGAATATATTATGTTCTTGAGAGCGAGGCCCGAGCACATAACACAGCGGTTATGGATGTACGGCGGGCTGAGGCGTCAGCACCCCGAGCCTCTATGAGCTATCACTTTGATTGTTATGCAGGCTACTGATGGAGATTACCAAGTTAGGCCAAAATCCTAAGAGTACATATTTCCACCGACATTAGTTTCATGTTCACACATTTCATTCCAGTTGTCGGTGTCCACGTTTTTTCATTGTATTATCCATGCTAGATTTATTTTCTCGCCTTCTTCTTGTGTGTTTTAAAAACTTTGAGAAAATACAAAAAAATGTTTTCTGCTTCTTTTTTATTTTTCTTTCTAGTGTAGTTAGTTGTAGTATTTAAAAAGAAATCCCAACAAGATTTCCTTGTTCTTCTTTTGCTTGTTGGGAGCTCTCCCGTGTAAATAGTTTTTCACATTTTTGTTTCTCTTTCTTTAATTTGTTTCCTTCAAGATAAAAATCAAAAACTCCAAAAATATTTGAGTATGTTTCTCTGAATGTCTTTTCTTTTTATTGAGTCATACCGAGGAGAAGACCACGATGAAAATGTTGAGTGGCTCTCATATGCACTATTTTGATCCAACAGAGCGCCCAAATTACCTTGTTTTCTTCTTCTTGAATAAAATGTTTGTAGATTCCAGCTTAGTCCACGACACTCTTGCACTATTATTATTTTCATATCGTTCAGTCATGCAAGTAAAAGGCAATAATGACGATATTTGATGAATTGGTTGTGGCAGAGAGAAATGGGTATGAACTCAACTTGTTATGTTTTTGTAAACATGTTTAACCTAGTATCCATGATTCAGCTTATTATGATCAAACATGTTTGCAATGACAATTAGAGATTATAGTTTCTCATGCCATGCTTAAGTAGCTAGGAGTGGATAATTATTTATCTTGGATGTCAACATTGTGTTAAAATGATTGTGATGTAGTATGATGATATGGTATCATCCTTTGAATGTTCGAGTGGCTTGACTTGGCACATGTTCATGCATGTAGTTGAATCAAAATCAACATAGCCTCTATGATATTTATATTCATGGTGTTCATATCCTACTCATGCTAGTATCCAATGTTACACATGCATAATGCATGTTCATGACCGTTTTCGCTCTCTAGTTGGCCGCTTCTCAACCTAATTGCTAGCCTTCGCCTGTACTAAGCGGGATTTCTTCTTGTGCATCAAAACCTTGAAACCCAAGTTATTCCAGATGAGTCCACCATACATACCTATATGCGGTATTACCCTGCCGTCCTAAGTAAATTTGCATGTGCCACCTCTAAAAACTTCAAATAAATATCCTTTTTTGTGTGCCTGGATTGTTCATAGAGCGAAAGGAGGTAGTCAGTATCTTCCATTCTAAGCGGGTTATTCTCATGATGATTGTTTAATGAATCGTCCTTGCACGAGAGTGGCGGTATTAGGGATTCCCAATCTCGAACTCAAATTGCAAATAATTAAACAAACTCCCCCAGTACTGTTGTTGGTATGGACGGCACCCCTTGTTTCAGACAAGCCGTGGAGTGTGATTGTTGGTGGAGGAGGAGTAAACCTTTACTTTTATCACTTGGGAAACACCACTAATGTGTTTAGCATGGAAGATGCCGATAACTAATGGTCGTGAAGTAAACAAGAAGGGTGCATTTCTCAAAATTTCATTTACCTCTGTTTTAAAAACTTGAGCTCTGGCACCTCTGCAAATCAATGCTTCCCTTTGCAAAGGGACTACCTATTTACTTTTATGTTGTGTCATCACCTTCTCAAATAAGCGCCAGAACCTAAGAGCACTATTTTCATCATCATGCATTTTGTGTAGCTAATGTTGGGTGCATCATGACTGGATCTTTTCTACTATGAATTACAATGTTTAGTCGCTGCTTGAACTTTGCAGGTGCTCTGCATTTATGTTTTGCAGTCTCAGAAAGGGCTAGCGAGATAACACTATTGTCATATTATATCATGGCTATTTTGACAAAGTGTTGTAGTTTGAGATATCTTATTATTGCTCGCTAGGTTATATGGCATCGATATGAGTTAATACAATTTTGAAGAGTTATTGTCGACATGGTTAGTTATAATCTTTGCTGAAAACTTGGGTGCTACTTAAGCTTATTTATGTAAACAAGAGCAAAAGATTTCGCAAAAGTTTTTCTTTTTCACTTCCAATTTATCAACTAAATTGCTTGAGAACAAGCAAAGGTTTGAGCTCGGGGGAGTTGATAGGTCTCTGTCGTATCTATTTTTCCTAATGTTTTTCCTCTTGTTTTGGACTTTGATTTGCATGATTTGAATGAAACTAACCCGGACTGACGCTGTTTTCAGCAAAACTAACATGGTGTTGTTTTTTGTGTAGAAATAAAAGTTCTCGGATTGGAATGAAACTTTGTGAGGAATTTTTATACAAATAAATATAATTTCTGGAGCCAAGAACCACCGGAGGGGGGCACCTTGGTGGGCACAACCCACCAGGGGCCCCCCCATCCAAGCGCGCCCAGGTGGGTTGTCCCCACCTGGTGGCTCCGTAGAATCCAACCCTGATACTATAAAATCACATATTTGGAGAAAAAAAATCAGGGAGAAAGAATTATTGCATTTCACGAGATGGAGCCGTCGCCACCTTCTGTTCTTCATCGAGAGGCCAGATCTGGTGTCCGTTTGGGGCTCCGGAGAGGGAGGGTCTTCGATCTTCGTCATCACCAACCCTTCTCCATCGCCAATTCCATGATGCTCCCCACCGGGAGTGAGTAATTCCGTCGTTGGCTCACTGGTCGGTGAGGAGTTGGATGAGATTCATCATGTAATCGAGTTAGTTTTGTTAGGGCTTGATCCCTAGTATCCATTATGTTCTGAGATTGATGTTCCTATGACTTTGCCGTGCTTAATGCTTGTCACTTTGGACCTGAGTGCCATGATTTCAGATGTGAACCATTTATATTATCACAATTATATCTATGTTCTAGACCCAATCTTGCAAGTTATAGTCGCCTATTACGTGTTATGATCCGGCAAACCCGGAGTGACAAAAGTTGGGACACTTCCCAGTGATGATCGTAGTTTGAGGAGTTCATGTATTCACCGTGTGTTAATGCTTTGTTCTAGTTCTCTATTAAAAGGAGGCCTTAATATCCCTTAGTTTCCAATAGGACCTCACTTCCACAGGAGGGTAGGACAAAAGATGTCATGCAAGTTCTTTCCATAAACATGTATGACTATTTACAGAATACATGCCTACATTATATTTATGAACTAGAGCTAGTGTTGTATCGCCCTAGGCTATGACTGTTATATGATGAATATCATGCAACGAATTCACCGATCCAATGCCTACGAATTTCTCTCATTTTGTTCCTGCTAAGTTGCTACTGCTATTGTTACTGTTACACTTGCTACAAAATCATTGCTATCACTGTTACTATGACTATTGTTGTTGCTACTACCACTACTAGGAAAAGGGCTATAGATGGAAATGGCACTAATGGCGCACCAGACATGTGGTGCGCCATTAGTATATACTAATGGCGCACCACCTTCTGATGCGCCATTAGTGTTGAAACTACTAATGGCGCACCCTGCCTACGGTGCGCCATTAGTACCAAATTTTTTTTTGAACTAGTGCGCCTGTCCAAACATACTAATGGCGCACCGTGTGTGTGGTGCGCCATTACTAGTTAAACTAGTAATGGCGCACCATGCCACGGTGCGCCATTAGTAACCTTGGCCACCACTTCCACCGAATGCACC
>NC_057795.1:363985791-363987792 GCF_018294505.1 Triticum aestivum
CAGATACTAATGGCGCACCACTGGTGCGCCATTAGTAAAAATTACTAATGGCGTGCTGTTAGTGGCGCACCACAGATGCGCCATTAATGGCCATAATAGGTGCGCCATTAGTAGAGGTTTTTCTAGTAGTGTACTATCAAAAGTATCATACTACTTTGCTACTGATCACTTAGCTGCAGATAATTAATCTCCAGGCGTGGTTGTATTGAAAACTCAGCTGATAATACTTGCAAATATTCTTTGTCTCCCCTTGTGACGAATCAGTAAATTTGGGTTGAATGCTCAACCCTCGAAAACTGCTGCAATCCCCAATACTTGTGGGTTATCAAGACACGCACCCATGTGGAAGAAGAAATCTATATTTTGGGACCTACACTATTGGAAATACCTAGAGGTCCGCTCTTCAATCGACGTGATGCACATGATGAAGAATCTTTGCATGAACCTACTAGGCTTCTTGGGCGTGTATGGGAAGACAAAAGATACACCGGAAGCACGGGAGGACCAGCAACATATGCACGAAAAAGACGACATGCATCCAAAGTAGTATCAAGGTCCTGCTAGCTACGCTCTTACCAAAGAAGAGAAGGAAATATTCTTTGAATGCCTACTCAGTATGAAGGTCACATATGGCTTCTTGTTGAAAATAAAGGGAATAATAAATATGCTAGAGAAAAAGTTCCAGAACCTAAAGTCTCATGACTACCACGTGATTATGACGCAATTGCTTCCGGTTGCATTGAGGGGGCTTATACCCGACAATGTTCGATTAGCCATTGTGAAGCTATGTGCATTCCTCAATGTAATCTCTCAGAAGGTAATCAATCCAGAAATCCTACCAAGGTTACAGAATGAGTTGGTGCAATGTCTTGTCAGTTTCGAGTTGGTGTTCCCACCATCATTCTTCAATATCATGACGCACGTCCTAGTTCACCTAGTCGACGTGATTTCCATTTTGGGTCTTGTATTTGTACACAATATGTTCCCCTTTGAGAGGTTCATGGGATTCTTAAATAAATATGTTCATAACCGTCGTAGGCTAGAAGGAAGCATCTCCGAGGGCCATCAAACAGAGGAGGTCATTGTGTTTTGTGTTGACTTTATTCCTGACCTTAAGCCGATTGGTGTTCCCGAATCGAGGGATGAGGGCAGACTGGGTAGAAAAGGCACGCTAGGAAAGGATTGAGTAATCTGTATGGACGGGCATTCTTGGGCGCAAGCACAATACACAGTTCTACAAAATTCCGCCTTCTTGGCTCCATATATCGAGGAACTCAAGAATATTATATGCTCCAAACACCCGAAGTAGTCTGATGACTGGATTACACGTGAACACATGGGGACTTTCGGCGGTTGGTTGCAAACACGTCTTATGCATGACGACACTGTTGTAGATGAGTTGTACTTGTTGACCAACATAAAAAGAGCACCAACCAAAACAGCGGTGTCCTCTCTGATGCAGCAAACACCAATAGGCCAAAGCACACATATTATGGTTACATAGAGGAGATATGGGAACTTAACTATGGACATGAATTTAAGGTCCCTTCCTTTCAGTGCAAATAGGTCAATCTGTCAGGAGGCGGCGTAAAGGAAGACCCCCTGTACGGAATGACAACAGTGGATCTCAACAATCTTGGGTACACAGACGAACCATTCATCCTAGACAATGATGTGGCGCGGGTTTTCTATGTGAAGGACTGATACGTCTCCAACGTATCTATAATTTTTTATTGTTCCATGCTATTATATTATCTGTTTTGGATGTTTTATATGCATGAATATGATATTTTATATTATTTTTGGTACTAACCTATTAACCTAGAGCCCAATGCCAGTTCTTGTTTTTTCCTTGTTTTTGGGTTTCGAAGAAAAGGAATACCAAATGGAGTCCAAACGGAATGAAACCTTCGCGATGATTTTTCTTGGACTAGAAGACAACTAGGAGACTTGGAGATGAAGTCAGGGGAGCCACGAGGAGTGCACAAGGATGGAGGGCAC